>NC_071088.1:141298332-141445832 GCF_027358695.1 Spea bombifrons | reverse complement strand
AAAGCTTTCACACATAGTAACATAGTAACATAGTAACATAGTTCATAAGGTTGAAAAAAGACCAAAGTCCATCAAGTTCAACCTATATACATATTGTGTCCCTACCGTGTTGATCCAGAGGAAGGCAAAAAACCCTTATGAAGCAGATGCCAATTGCCCCATACCAGGGGGAAAATTCCTTCCCGACTCCAAATATGGCAATCAGAATAAATCCCTGGATCAACGTTCTGTCCCTATTAATCTACTATCCATAACTTGTAATATTATTGCTTTCAAGAAACACGTCCAGGCTCCTTTTAAACTCTTTTATTGAGTTTACCATTACCACTTCCTCTGGCAGAGAGTTCCATAGTCTCACCGCTCTTACTGTAAAGAACCCCCGTCTGTGCTGGTGTAGAAACCTTCTTTCCTCCAGCCGTAGAGGATGTCCCCTTGTTATAGATACCGTCCTGGGTATAAATAGGTCCTGGGAGTGATCTCTGTACTGCCCCCTTATATATTTATACATAGTTATTAAGTCCCCCCTAAGCCGTCTTTTTTCCAAACTAAATAACCCTAATTCTGATAATCTTTCTGGGTACTGCAGTCCTTCCATTCCCCTTATTACTCTGGTTGCCCGTCTTTGAACCCTCTCCAGCTCCACTATATCTTTCTTGTACACTGGTGCCCAGTACTGTACACAGTATTCCATGTGTGGTCTGACTAGTGACTTGTACAATGGTAGAATTATTTCCTTGTCGTGGGCATCCATGCCCCTTTTGATGCACCCCATGATTTTATTTGCCTTAGCAGCAGCTGCCCGACACTGGTCGCTACAGGTAAATTTACTGTTAACCAAGACTCCTAAGTCCTTTTCCATGTCAGTCGTCCCCAGTGTTTTCCCATTTAATACATATTCCCAGCCTGGATTTTTCTTCCCCATGTGCATAACCTTACATTTATCTGTGTTGAACCTCATCTGCCACATCCCAGCCCAAGCCTCCAACCTATGCAGATCCATTTGTAATCGTGCAGTGTCCTCTATTGTGTTAACCACGCTACAGAGCTTAGTATCGTCTGCAAAGATTGATACTTTACTATACAATCCCTCTACAAGGTCATTAATAAATATATTAAAAAGAATAGGACCCAAAACTGACCCCTGTGGTACCCCACTAGTAACAGTCACCCACTCAGAGTATGTACCATTAATAACCACCCTCTGTTTCCTATCACTGAGCCAGTTACTTACCCACATACACACATTCTCCCCCAGCCCAAGCATTCTCATTTTATGTACCAGCCTTTTATGTGGCACCGTATCAAATGCTTTGGAAAAATCAAGATATACGACATCCAGCGATTCTCCCCGATCCAGTCTAGAACTCACCTCCTCATAAAAGCTGATCAGGTTAGTTTGACAGGACCGATCCCTTGTAAACCCATGCTGATATGGAGTCATACATTTATTTTCATTGAGATACTCCAAAATAGCATCTCTTAGGAAACCCTCAAACAGTTTACATACAACAGAAGTTAAACTAACAGGCCTATAATTCCCCGGGTCACTTTTTGTCCCCTTTTTGAATATTGGCACAACATTTGCAATGCGCCAGTCCTGGGGAACAGACCCGGTCACTATAGAGTCCTTGAATATTAGAAATAGGGGTCTGTCTATTACATTACTTAACTCCCTTAGAACGCGGGGTGAATGCCATCTGGTGATTTGTCTATTTTGATTTTTTTTAGGCGGCACTGTACTTCTTCCTGGGTTAGACAGGCGACATGTACTGGGGCATTTATCTCATCCTGCTGTATATTACCTGGTATTTCATTTTCCTCTGTGAATACAGCAGAGAAGAATATATTTAATAGATTCGCTTTTTCCTGATCCCCGTCTATAACGTCTCCCTCATTACTTTTTAAGGGGCCGACGCTTTCATTTTTAACCTTTTTACTATTTATATAGTTAAAGAACATTTTGGGGTTTGTTTTACTCTCTTTGGCAATGAGTCTTTCTGTCGCCACTTTTGCTGCTTTTATCTGATTTTTACATATTTTATTTTTTTCCCGATAGCTTCTTAGTGCTTCCTCACTGCCTTCCTGTTTTAGTAGCTTAAATGCCTTTTTTTTGCCATTTATTGCCACCTTTACATTTTTATTTATCCACATTGGTTTTCTCTTGCTCCTGACACTTTTATTCCCATACGGTATGTACTTTTCACAGTGAGAATTTAAGATATTTTGAAAAATCTCCCATTTAGTATCTGTGCTTTTGTTTTTGAGGACATTTTCCCAATTTACAGTGTTAAGGGCTTCTCTTAGTTGATCAAACTTTGCCTTCCTAAAGTTCATAGTTCTTGTGGCTCCTCTAAGAGTTCCCTTATTGAACGACAAGTTATAATGTATTATATTGTGATCACTATTTCCTAGGTGCCCTCTGACCTGCACATTAGTTACTCTGTCAGGTCTGTTGGTTAATATTAAGTCCAGTAGAGCGCCCCCTCTGGTTGGGTCCTGTACCATTTGGGACAGATAATTATCTTTACTTATAGTCAGAAAGCGGTTTCCTTTATGAGATTCACAGGTCTCGGTTTCCCAGTTTATGTCGGGATAGTTAAAGTCCCCCATAATAACCACCTCATTGTGATTTGCTGCCTTGTTTATTTGCTTTAATAATTGATCTTCTGCTGCCTCAATTATATTTGGTGGCTTATAGCAAACCCCGATCAGTATTTTATTATTTTTCTTACCGTATA
The DNA here is from genome assembly GCF_027358695.1 of Spea bombifrons. Lineage (NCBI taxonomy): Eukaryota > Metazoa > Chordata > Amphibia > Anura > Pelobatidae > Spea > Spea bombifrons. Next base: position 141,443,094 of record NC_071088.1, on the reverse strand, counting down.
TTTCTACCCATAATGACTCCACATCATCATTTCCCTCACATATATTCTCCCGCAGTGTGGCCTTTAGGCTGGACTTTACATAAAGGCAAACTCCTCCCCCTTTTCGTTTTTTTCGATCCTTCCTGAATAGACTATAACCCTGTATGTTAACCGCCCAGTCATAGCTATCATCCAACCATGTCTCTGTTATACCCACTATGTCATAATTTTCTGCAGACATTATTAACTCCAGTTCGCCAGTTTTATTGGTCAGGCTTCTGGCATTAGTAAGCATACAATTTAGAGGTGTATGGTTTTTTCTCCTATCAAGCCTATCCCTATTAACTATTCTAACCCCTCCCTCCGCTCCACCCCCAGGTACATTTATATGCCCCAGCTCTCTATCTATACTATCTTCCCCTTCTATATTGTAGTTTCCCTCCCCCCCTTTCCCTAGTTTAAACACTCCTCCACCCTTCTGGCCATCTTCTCCCCGAGTACAGCTGCACCCTCCCCATTGAGGTGCAGCCCGTCCCTACCGTAGAGCCTGTATCCGACAGAGAAGTCGGCCCAGTTCTCCATGAACCCAAACCCCTCCTTCCTACACCAGCTTCTGAGCCACTTGTTTAGCTCCCTAATCTCCCGCTGCCTCTCTGGTGTGGCACGTGGTACAGGTAATATTTCAGAAAATACTACCTTGGAGGTCCTTGCCTTGAGCTTGCTACCTAAGTCCCTGAAATCATTTTTAAGGACACTCCGCCTACCTCTTACTTTGTCATTGGTGCCAATGTGCACCATGACAGCTGGGTCTTCTCCAGCCCCTCCCAGTAATCTGTCAACCCGATCCGCGATGTGCCGAACTCGAGCGCCAGGCAGACAACACACTGTTCGGCGATCCCGGTCTTTGTGACAGATTGCCCTGTCTGTCCCCCTAATAATAGAGTCCCCTACTACCAGCACCTGTCTGGCCTGCCCTGTGCTCGTCCTTCCCTCCTTACTGGAGCAGACACCGCTCTGGAGGTCAGAGGCAGTGACTTGCTGCAGTATTGCTAACTCTGAACTAACATCCCCCTCATCTGCCAACCGGGCAAACTTGTTGGGGTGTGCTAGATCAGGACTAGCCTCCCTGGCGCTTTTCCCCCTACCCCGCCTTCTAACTGTAACCCAGCTAGCTGCCTGACTGTCCTGTACCTCCATCCCGCTATCCTCCCCCACCTCTACCCGCGAGAGAGCTTGCTCAGTGAGCAGCAGACTCCTCTCCAAGTTATCAATAGATCTCAGTGTTGCCAGTTGCTCCTCTAGACTCAAGATTTGTGCTTCCAAATGAGCAACTTGCACACATCTCGCACAGCAATATGCACCCTCGAAGCGCTGATCAAGGATTGCACACCTGCGGCCATACCACCCTGAAGGCGCCTGATCTCAGAAGCTAAAGAGACTTGTGCCTGGTTAGTACCTGGATGGGAGACCGCCTGGGAATACCAGGTGTTGTAGGCTTTTTCTTTTCTCACAGTCCGGGGAGAGCTTTTTGCCATGTGTTTCTTGCTCATCATCAAAGCTTTAAACCCTTGTTTGAACCTTCACACCTTCTCACCTTCTCACCTTCTCACCTTCTCACCTTCTCACCTTCTCACCTTCTCACCTTCTCACCTTCTCACCTTCTCACCTTCTCACCTTCTCACCTTCTCTGTCATGTCCCAGGGCTTATAATTCTTTCTGTCTGACGACAAGCAGAAGCAGCAGAAGCAGCAGCAGAAGCAGCAGCAGAAGCAGACGCAGAAGCAGATGCAGAAGCAGCAGCAGCAGCAACAGAATAAGAGAAGTAAAATAAAAAAATTTCACACCTGCAGCCATACCACCCTGAAAGCACCTGATCTCAGAAGCTAAGCAGGGTTGGGCCTGGTTAGTACCTGGATGGGAGACCGCCTGGGAATACCAGGTGTTGTAGGCTTTTTCTTTTCTCACAGTCCGGGGAGAGCTTTTTGCCATGTGTTTCTTGCTCATCATCAAAGCTTTAAACCCTTGTTTGAACCTTCACACCTTCTCACCTTCTCTGTCCTGTCCCAGGGCTTATAATTATTTCTGTCTGACGACAAGCAGCAGCAGCAGCAACAGAATAAGAGAAGTAAAATAAAAATCTTTCACATCTGCAGCCATACCACCCTGAAAGCACCTGATCTCAGAAACTAAGCAGCCTTGGGCCTGGTTAGTACCTGGATGGGAGACTACCTGGGTATACGAGGTGCTGTAGGCTTTCTCTTTTCTCACAGTCCGGGGAGAGCTTTTTGCCATGTGTTTCTTGCTCACCATCAAAGCTTTAAACCCTTATTTGAACCTTCTCACCTTCTCTGTCCTGTCCCAGGGCTTATAATTCTTTCTGTCTGACGACAAGCAGCAGCAGCAGCAACAGCATAAGAGAAGTAAAATAAAAATCTTTCACACCTGCAGCCATACCACCCTGAAAGCACCTGATCTCAGAAGCTAAGCAGGCTTTGGCCTGTTTAGTACATGGATGGGAGACTGCCTGGTAGTACCAGGTGTTGTGGGCTTTTTCTTTTCTCACAGTCCGGGGAGAGCTTTTTGCCATGTGTTTCTTGCTCATCATCAAAGCTTTAAACCCTTGTTTGAACCTTCACACCTTCTCACCTTCTCACCTTCTCTGTCCTGTCCCAGGTCTTATAATTTTTTCTGTCTGACGACAAGCAGCAGCAGCAGCAACAGAATAAGAGAAGTATAATAAAACACTTTCACACCTGTGGCCATACCACCCTGAAAGCGCCTGATCTTATCTGATCTTGAAATCTAAGTAGAATTGTGCCTGGTTAGTACCTGGATGGGAGACCGCCTGGGAATACCAGGTGTTCTAGGCCTTTTCTTTTCTCACAGTCCGGAAGAGCTTTTTGCCATGTGTTTTTTGCTCATCATCAAAGCTTTAAACCCTTATTTGAACCTTCTCACCTTCTCTGTCCTGTCCCAGGGCTTATAATTCTTTCTGTCTGACGACAAGAAGAAGAAGCAGAAGCAGAAGCAGAAGCAGCAGCAGCAGAAGCAGCAGAAGCAGCAGCAGCAGCAGAATAAGAGGAGTAAAACAAAAAGCTTACACACCTGCAGCCATACCACCCTGAAAGTACCTGACCTCGGAAGCTAATCAGGATTGGGCCTGGTTAGTACCTGGATGGGAGACCGCCTGAAAATACTACTTGTTGTATGCTTTTTCTTTTCTCACAGTCCGGGGAGAGCTTTTTGCCATGTGTTTCTTGCTCATCATCAAAGCTTTAAACCCTTGTTTGAACCTTCTCACCTTCTCTGTCCTGTCCCAGGGCTTATAATTCTTTCTGTCTGACGACAAGCAGAAGCAGCAGAAGGAGAAGCAGAAGAAGCAGCAGAAGCAGAAGCAGAAGAAGCAGCAGAAGCAGAAGCAGAAGCAGCAGAAGCAGAAGCAGAAGCAGAAGCAGCAACAGAATAAGAGGAGTAAAATAAAAAGCTTTCACACCTGCAGCTGTACCACCCTGAAAGCGCCTGATCTCGGAAGCTAAGCAGGCTTGGTCCTGGTTAGTACCTGGATGGGAGACTGCCTGAGAATACCAGGTGTTGTAGGCTTTTTCTTTTCTCACAGTCCGGGGAGAGCTTTTTGCCATGTGTTTCTTGCTCACCATCAAAGCTTTAAACACTTATTTGAACCTTCTCACCTTCTCTGTCCTGTCCCAGGGCTTATAATTATTTCTGTCTGATGACAAGCAGCAGCAGCAGCAGCCGCAACAGCAGCAACAGCAGCAGCAGCAGCAGCAACAGCAGCAGCAGCAGCAACAGCAGCAACAGCAGCAGCAGCAGCAACAGAATAAGAGAAGTAAAATAAAACACTTGCACATCTGTGGCAATGCCACCCTGAAAGCGCCCGATCTCGTCTGATCTCGGAAGCTAAGCAGGGTTGGTCCTGGTTAGTACCTGGATGGGAGACCGCCTGAGAATACCAGGTGTTGTAGGCTTTTTCTTTTCTCACAGTCCGGGGAGAGCTTTTTGCCATGTGTTTCTTGCTCATCATCAAAGCTTTAAACCCTTATTTGAACCTTCTCACCTTCTCTGTCCTGTCCCAGGGCTTATAATTCTTTCTGTCTGACGACAAGCAGCAGCAGCAGCAGCAGCAGCAGCAGCAGCAGCAGCAGCAGCAGCAGCAGCAACAGAATAAGAGAAGTAAAATAAAACACTGTCACACCTGTGGCCATACCACCCTGAAAGCACCCGATCTCCTCTGATCTCAGAAGCTAAGCAGGGTTGGGCCTGGTTAGTACCTGGATGGGAGACCACCTGGGAATGCCAGGTGTTGTAGGCTTTTTCTTTTCTCACAGTCCGGGGAGAGCTTTTTGCCATGTGTTTCTTGCTCATCATCAAAGCTTTAAACCCTTGTTTGAACCTTCACACCTTCTCACCTTCTCACCTTCTCACCTTCTCACCTTCTCACCTTCTCACCTTCTCACCTTCTCACCTTCTCACCTTCTCACCTTCTCACCTTCTCTGTCATGTCCCAGGGCTTATAATTCTTTCTGTCTGACGACAAGCAGAAGCAGCAGCAGCAGCAGAAGCAGCAGCAGAAGCAGACGCAGAAGCAGAAGCAGAAGCAGCAGCAGCAGCAACAGAATAAGAGGAGTAAAATAAAAATCTTTCACATCTGCAGCCATACCACCCTGAAAGCACCTGATCTCAGGAACTAAGCAGGGTTGGGCCTGGTTAGTACCTGGATGGGAGACCGCCTGGGAATACCAGGTGTTGTAGGCTTTTAATTTTTTCTCACAGTCGGGGAGAGCTTTTTGCCATGTGTTTCTTGCTCATCATCAAAGCTTTAAACCCTTGTTTGAACCTTCTCACCTTCTCACCTTCTCACCTTCTCACCTTCTTACCTTCTCACCTTCTTACCTTCTCACCTTCTCTGTCCTGTCCCAGGGCTTATAATTCTTTCTGTCTGACGACAAGCAGCAGCAGCAGCAACAGCATAAGAGAAGTAGGATAAAAATCTTTCACACCTGCAGCCATACAACCCTGAAAGCGCCTGATCTCGGAAGCTAAACAGGCTTTTGCCTGTTTAGTACATGGATGGGAGACTGCCTGGAAATACCAGGTGTTGTAGGCTTTTTCTTTTCTCACAGTCCGGGGAGAGCTTTTTGCCATGTGTTTCTTGCTCATCATCAAAGCTTTAAACCCTTGTTTGAACCTTCTCACCTTCTCACCTTCTCACCTTCTCAACTTCTCTGTCCTGTCCCAGGGCTTATAATTCTTTCTGTCTGACGACAAGCAGAAGCAGCAGAAGGAGAAGCAGAAGAAGCAGCAGAAGCAGAAGCAGAAGAAGCAGCAGAAGCAGAAGCAGCAGAAGCAGAAGCAGCAGAAGCAGAAGCAGAAGCAGAAGCAGCAACAGAATAAGAGAAGTAAAACAAAAAGCTTTCACACCTGCAGCCGTACCACCCTGAAAGCGTCTGATCTCGGAAGCTAAGCAGGGTTGGCCTGGTTAGTACCTGGATGGGAGACCGCCTGAGAATACCAGGTGTTGTAGGCTTTTTCTTTTCTCACAGTCCGGGGAGAGCTTTTTGCCATGTGTTTCTTGCTCATCATCAAAGCTTTAAACACTTATTTGAACCTTCTCACCTTCTCTGTCCTGTCCCAGGGCTTATAATTATTTCTGTCTGATGACAAGCAGCAGCAGCAGCAGCAGCAGCAACAGCAGCAGCAGCAGCAGCAACAGCAGCAACAGCAGCAGCAGCAGCAGCAGCAACAGAATAAGAGAAGTAAAATAAAACACTTGCACATCTGTGGCAATGCCACCCTGAAAGTGCTTGATCTCGTCTGATCTCGGAAGCTAAGCAGGGTTGGTCCTGGTTAGTACCTGGATGGGAGACTGCCTGAGAATACCAGGTGTTGTAGGCTTTTTTTTTTCTCACAGTCCGGGGAGAGCTTTTTGCCATGTGTTTCTTGCTCATCATCAAAGCTTTAAACCCTTATTTGAACCTTCTCACCTTCTCTGTCCTGTCCCAGGGCTTATAATTCTTTCTGTCTGACGACAAGCAGCAGCAGCAGCAGCAGCAGCAGCAGCAGAAGAATAAGAGAAGTAAAATAAAAAACTTTCACACCTGCGGCCATACCACCCTGAAAGCGCCCGATCTCGTCTGATCTCGGAAGCTAAGCAGGGTTGGGCCTGGTTAGTACCTGGATGGGAGACCGCCTGGGAATACCAGGTGTTCTAGGCCTTTTCTTTTCTCACAGTCCGGGGGGAGCTTTTTGCCATGTGTTTTTTGCTCATCATCAAAGCTTTAAACCCTTGTTTGAACCTTCTCACCTTCTCTGTCCTGTCCCAGGGCTTATAATTCTTTCTGTCTGACGACAAGAAGAAGAAGCAGAAGCAGAAGCAGAAGCAGCAGCAGCAGCAGAAGTAGAAGCAGAAGCAGCAGAAGCAGCAGCAGCAGCAGAATAAGAGAAGTAAAACAAAAAGCTTACACACCTGCAGCCATACCACCCTGAAAGCGCCCGATCTTGGGAGCTAAGCAGGGTTGAGCCTGATTAGTACCTGGATGGGAGACCGCCTGGGAATACCAGGTGTTGTAGGCTTTTTCTTTTCTCACAGTCCGGGGAGAGCTTTTTGCCATGTGTTTCTTGCTCATCATCAAAGCTTTAAACCCTTATTTGAACCTTCTCACCTTCTCTGTCCTGTCCCAGGGCTTATAATTCTTTCTGTCTGACGACAAGCAGCAGCAGCAGCAGCAGAATAAGAGAAGTAAAATAAAAAACTTTCACACCTGCGGCCATACCACCCTGAAAGCGCCCGATCTCGCCTGATCTCGGAAGCTAAGCAGGGTTGGGCCTGGTTAGTACCTGGATGGGAGACCGCCTGGGAATACCAGGTGTTGTAGGCTTTTTCTTTTCTCACAGTCCGGGGAGAGCATTTTGCCATGTGTTTCTTGCTCATCAACAAAGCTTTTTTTTTTTTGTCAATTCTCCGTTTATTGAAAGTGAAACATGACAATGCACAATGTCACAGTAATGGTAAGGCACAGTGGTAAAAGGTACAGAGTACATCAACAAGAAAAACAGCAGAATCAGCAGCCATCGTTACAGAAGCAATCCGAAGAAGATGTTTCGGGAGAGTATCAAATAGCAGCTGAGCACCATGAGCAGACATAAACATAAAAACATGTGTCAAAGGCATAGAGCTACGCAATGGTCGTACGGAGCGGACATCAACGGAGACCAAAGTGGTCTAAAATAAAAATAAAAATAAACCAAACCAGACCGTGAGTGGCACAAAATCAAAATAAGGATAAGAAAACAATGAAATGGCTCATGAACAGAGACCTGAGGGGGGATAAGGAACCTGCCAACGTATACCTACAGCAGAGGAGGAACAGGGCGATCCTCCAGGGAGGAGATATAGGAGCGCCAATAGAACCACTTGAGCTCCACCGTATGATCCCGCCCCCTAGAGGCACCGGAAAGGACCTCCATCTGGTAAATGAATTCTACCCTGTTGAACCAGGCATCAAGAGAAGGGGGGTTGACGGACTTCCAGGATCTCGGAAGGGTGGTGAGCGCAGCATTAATCAAATGGAATGTGATAGATCCCTTATATGTATGGTACGGAATCTTGTTATAATGCAACAGGATAGAGGCCGGAGTGGCCATGAATGTAGGGTCTGACACTTCCCGAATTACCGCAGCCACCGCATTCCAAAAGGGCTTAATAACAGGGCAATCCCACCAAATGTGGAAAAGGGAGCCAGGATGGGAGTTACAACGCCAGCAAAGTGGAGAGATTTGGGGCAGGAATCTATGCAAATCAAGGGGAACCTTATACCACCGGGTAGCAATTTTGAAAAGGGTTTCCTGCACCCTACTGGACACGGTCCCTTTATGTACAATCATGAGCATCCTCTCCCAATCCTCCATAGAAAGGGCTAGTCCCAGATCACTCTCCCAGAAGCTGAAGTAGTAAGGTTTAGTAATGACCACCGGCGCAAGAAGAAGGGCGTATAGAACAGAGAGCAAGTGAGGGGGCTCCCGGGATTCGAGACACAATCGTTCAAAAGCGGTGGGAGAGCATGCACCACCAGCTAGAGCCCCGGACGAGGAAAGAAAATGCTTAAGTTGGTGGTAGAGGAAAAGGGTCAAAAAGGAGTTATGCACATTCCCCGTCAGCTCCGCCAAGGGTTTAAGAGCCAAGCCGCGTGTCACATGGCACACCCGTAAAACAGAGACTTCAGCAAGCGCTAGGGGCGCCAGGCGAGCAATATCCCTACCCGGTGCGAAGTCCGGATTGCCGGTGATGGGAAGCAAGGGGGAAGGGACAGACACAAGACCCCCCGCCCGCATTGCATGACCAAGAGCCTTCAAGGTGGGGCCAATTAGGGGATGGGGAGCATGCGCTACGCAGCGCTGTGGGTTAGGTACCCAAGGGAGGACAGCAATCGGGCAAGATATGGCAGCAGCCTCAACGGATACCCAAAGGCGGTTCGCCCCAACCGACCACTCGACAACACGCCGGAGGTGGGCCGCCCGCCAGTAAAGTTCCAGATTAGGGAGACCCAACCCCCCCTGCGTCTTAGGTCTTGTCAGATAAGAGAAAGAAAGTCTCGGCGGCCTGCCCTTCCATATGAAGCGGAGAAAGGCCCCATGACATTTACGGAAATAGGAGCGGGGAAGAAAGATAGGTAGAGTTTGAAAAAAATACAAAAAGCGGGGAAGAATGTTCATCTTTAGAACACTCACCCTCCCGAACCAGGACACATGAGGGAAAGCCCACCGGTGCAAATCAGCTAGGAGGGTGCGCAGGAGGGGATCAAAGTTGAGTTCCTTAATCTTAGACAAATCCGCAGGGATACGGACTCCTAAATATTTAATGCAATCCACCTTCCAACGAAAGGGCATAGTAGTGCGGATATGGCGAGAGAGTTCCGGGGTCAAACGAAACCCCATCACCTCGGACTTGGATAGATTAATCTTATAATTAGAAATAAAGAAGAAGTGGTCGAGGACCGAGAGCAGCGCAGGAAGGGAACGACCCGGATCAGATAACGTCACCAAGATATCATCAGCAAACAAGGAAATCACATGGGAACGGCCTGCAACAGTAATACCCGAGATGTCCGGGTGTGCACGGACCGCCACCGCAAGGGGCTCAACCACGAGGAGGAACAAAAGAGGGGAAAGGGGGCAACCCTGCCGTGTACCGTTAGCGAGCACAAACCGATCGGATTGAACGCCATTAACTGTGACCCGGGCAGACGGTGAAGAACACAAGGCATGCACACATGTCAGGAACCGAGAGCCTAAACCAATACCCTCCAAGACCCGGAACAAGAAGGGCCAAGAGACCCGATCAAACGCCTTTTCGGCGTCCATCGAGGCCAAAACCAGCGGGGTGCCAGAGTGATGGGCATGTGCCAACAGGTCGACGACCTTAATCGTGTTGTCTCGTGCCTCCCTCCCCGGCACAAATCCCACCTGATCCGGGTGGATCAGGCCAGGCAGAAGAGGACGGAGGCGGTTGGCAAGCACCTTAGCGAACAACTTAACATCAACGTTGATCAACGAAATCGGCCGGTAGCTGCTACACAGGTGAAAATTCTTATCAGGCTTAGGGATTACCACAATGCTAGCATCGAGCGCCCTAGGGTCAAAGGGCTCACCCCTGGCAATAGCGTTGAAATGGGTCACCAAATGGGGGCCTAATAGTGGAAGAAATTTTTTATAATAGACGGCAGAAAAGCCGTCTGGACCCGGACTCTTACCAGGTGGGGAATTTTTAACCGCAAGTTCAATTTCCGACAGAGTAATCGGGTCCTCTAGGAGTGCACTGTCTTCTGTAGCAAGAGCCCTGGGAAGATGTGCGGACAAAAAATCAGTGGTGGCCGCATGGATATCGCAACCCGGGCGCGGGTCCGAAGGGAGATTATAGAGAGATGAATAATACTGTTGGAAGCATTCAGCAATTTTGTGGGAATGAAAGTGAAGTGTATTATGACGATCACGAACCCTAGTCAGATAAGTCTGAGCCCTCTTTGCCCGCAGGGCTCGAGCCAGAAGCTTGCCCGGCTTATCGCCAAGCTCATAAAATAAATGACGCGTAAGCAGAAAATTACGCTTGATGCGCGTATCCAACAAAGACGCCAGGCGAGCGCGAAGGGTAGTAAGCTGAAGCTGTAAAGCCGGGAGAAGAGTAGCCTTATGACGCAATTCCAGAAGCGCAATTTGCTGAATCAGAGAAAGAACGCCCTCTGAGTGAACGCGCTTGGCCGCAGCCCCCATGCCGATCAAATGGCCCCTCACCACCGCCTTATGGGCCTCCCAAATAACCGACGCAGGAACGTCAGGTGTCAGATTGTCTGCGAAATAATGAGCAATATGAGAAGATAAAGTCGACACGTTATGGGGGTCGTCCAACAACGACTCATTAAGCCTCCAACTCCACCGGGGTCTAGGGAGAGCAGTCAGAGAGAGCCTCAGGAAAACCGGAGCATGATCGCTTATAGTAGTAGGACCTATCACAGCAGAGCGCAGGAAGGAGAGGTGAAAATGGGAGATAAAAAAAGTGTCTATCCTAGAGTACATGGCGTGGGGAGCAGAAAAGTGGGTATAATCCCGCTCTCCAGGATGCAGCGTCCTCCATGCGTCAATTAGTTGGTTGAATTTAAGGTGCTTGAGGACTTTACGAATGAGAGAGTATGGAAGCACCGGCCAGAGGAGGTATCCACCTGAGGGTCAAACACCATATTGAAATCTCCACCTAAGACCGTAACCCCCTCCTGGAAGTCCGCCAATTTATTAAGTATCGAAATAATATAACGACCCTGCGATTTATTAGGGGCATAGAGATTCGCCAGGGTAACCTTCTGGGAGCCAATATAACCTTTCACAAATATACAGCGCCCCTCATCGTCCCTCCAGTCCTCCAAAAGGCGGAACCGAACCCTCTTATGAATAAGGAGAGCCACCCCTTTAGTCTTCGAGGAAGTGGAACTGGAGAAGAAGGAGTGAGAGAAGTGCCTATCCAAAAGTCTATGTTCATGGCCCTGCCTAAAATGAGTCTCCTGAATAAAAGCTATGTGCGATTTGGAAGAGCGGAGGAAAGAACAAAGTTTGGAACGTTGTTCCGGTTTATTCAAGCCCCTTATATTGAGCGTCACCAATTGCAAGTGATCAGAAGACATAGTTAGGGCTGACATGTAGCCAAATTATGTGAGAGAAGCCACCACAGGTCTAACAAACCAAGAACAAAAAACAAAACAACATAACAGGAAAATAAACACATATGTGAAGTGTAGTGCATAGAGTGAAGATAGGCCACAGGATAACCTATCACCGCGACACTGAGTGTCGACAACGAGTGAGCTGGGGGACTTCAGGGAGTCCCAAAATCACTGTCCCAAGGAGGACAGGAGTGCTCGGGGGGGGGGGAAAGCCCACGAGAGCAGGAGAGAAAAGGCAGGTAAGAAAAGAAGAAAGAGTGAGAAGAGGAACAAGAAGGAAAAAGTAGGTCCCTGCTACACCGTCCGAAAGGGCAGAAAAAGAAAGACCCCAACCATTGGCCGGGGAAAAGGAGGAGAAACAGCAAGGAGAAAGGAGCGGAAAAAAGAGAAATGAGTGACACATCCGGACATAGGGAGCCAGAGCTAACCCCAAGCGAAGGGTTAGAACAAGCAAACCAGCTTAACCAGGACATCGAGATCAGATACCGATATACAGGGCCATCAAGCGGCCAGCCTCCGAAGGGTATATGTGGGTAGAGCAGTCAGTAGAACATGTAGGAAGGCGGCAGCCTCATCTGTAGACGGCGAGGCTCAAAAACATGTAAATAAAACATAAACGTATAGCGGAAAAAAGGAAAAACATGATAAAAAAAAACATAAATGCCGACGCGCAACGGGAAAACGACGGAAAATCATATAGAAAGAAAAATATTAATGCGAGTGCGATAAACGAAATACTCGAGCGGAGCAAGAGCCCCAGTCCACGATACCTGATCAGAGGTACAAACGACGGGTATAAACGCCGGCCGGTGCCGCATAAAGTTCAGCTGGAGGGAGGCGTAAAGCAGTCCCAAGTAGAAAATGGTCCGTGAGGACGAAGAGAGCGTCCAAATACTGCGGGAAGTGAGGATGGTCAACCGGTATCAGCCGATGTCGCTGGGGCACGTCTGGTCCTCTTCCTCCGATTGGAGTGCGGTATCCAGGAGGCAGCCGGGTCCAATAAAGGTGGGAGAGCCGCTGGAGCCGCATCCCAGTCAGGAACCTCAAGAGCAGGTAAGTGGAGATCCTCCAGGAAAGGCTTCAATTCACCAGGGTGTCGCAAGGTAAAGGTGTCGCCGTCCCGTCTGGCAAGCAGCATAAAAGGAAAACCCCACTGATAGGGAATGGCAGCTTCCCGGACCGCTGCTGTAAGGGGCCGCAACGCCCTTCGCTTCTGAAGGGTGAGCGGGGAGAGATCCTGGTAAATGGAGAGCTTCTCCCCTTCATATTCCACAGCGCCAGCGGTACGACAGGCCTTCAAAACCACCTCCTTGACCGTGTACTCATGAAAGCAGCACACCACATCCCTGGGTGGGGAGGATGGAGAACCCCTCGGTCGCAGAGCACGGTGGGCCCTATCGAAATGAATAGGGGCATCATCCGGTAACTTGAGGAGCGAGTTGAAAACCGACTGCAGCGTCTGGCGGAGCGACTCCGGAGTGACCGACTCAGGTAGGCCACGGATTCGGAGATTGTTTCTCCTACCCCGATTATCCAGGTCCTCCAGCTGACGTCGGAGTTGCAGAAAGGATTCGGTGTGTTCATGTAGAGCGGAGGAGTGAGCGTCAATCCGAGCACAGGCCGCCGAGTGGTTGTCCTCGAGAGCAAGCACACGATCTCCCAGGTGCTTCAGGTCGTGCTTGATTACCACGAGGTCGGCTCGGACGCCCTGAAGGGCCTGATCCAGCGAGGTGTCGATCAGGTCAGCTTTTGTCGGGAGCGCTTTAAGGGCCTCCTGCCACGAGGGTCCCGCAGCCAGCGAAGGTGGGTAGCTCGAGTCCTGGTCGCGAAGGCCGTCGTCCGAGCACTCGCTGACTTGACTGGCGGGAGACGGCGCCATCTTGGGCTCCGAGTCTCGGGAGTCGTGGTCTTGTGGAGCTTGGAAAAACGACCGGACAGACGGATTAGACGGTCTGTCCCTGGTCCCAGAGGCTCTGGGGGTCGTCCCCGCGCGGTTAGTCTTCCCCATCGGTCGGGTCTAGCGGAATGAATGCCGAAAAAGTCGGACGACGAGCAGAGCTACCAGCTTATGCAGCCATCTTCGCTGAGCGCTCGCTCCGCCCCCCCATCATCAAAGCTTTAAACCCTTATTTGAACCTTCTCACCTTCTCTGTCCTGTCCCAGGGCTTATAATTATTTCTGTCTGATGATGACAAGCAGCAGCAGCAGCAGCAGCAGCAGCAACAGCAGCAGCAACAGCAGCAACAGCAGCAACAGCAGAATAAGAGAAGTAAAATAAAACACTTTTACACCTGCGGCCATACCGCCCTGAAAGCGCCTGATTTTGGAAACTAAGCAGGGTTGGGCCTGGTTAGTACCTGGATGGGAGACCGCCTGGGAATACCAGGTGTTGTAGGCTTTTAATTTTTTCTCACAGTCCGGGGAGAGCTTTTTGCCATGTGTTTCTTGCTCATCATCAAAGCTTTAAACCCTTATTTGAACCTTCTCACCTTCTCTGTCCTGTCCCAGGGCTTATAATTATTTCTGTCTGATGATGACAAGCAGCAGCAGCAGCAGCAGCAGCAGCAGCAGCAGCAGCAGCAGCAGCAGCAGCATCATCATCATCATCATAAGGGAAGTAAAATAAAACACTTTCACACCTGCGGCCATACCACCCTGAAAGCCCCTGATCTTGGAGGCTAAGCAGGGTTGGGCCTGGTTAGTACCTGGATGGGAGACCGCCTGGGAATACCAGGTGTTGTAGGCATTTTCTTTTCTCACAGTCCGGGGAGAGCTTTTTGCCATGTGTTTCTTGCTCATCATCAAAGTTTTAAACCCTTATTTGAACCTTCTCACCTTCTCTGTCCTGTCCCAGAGGATATAACTATTTCTGTCTGACGACAAGCAGCAGCAGCAGCAGCAACAGCAGCAGCAGCAACAGCAACAGCAGCAACAGCAGCAGCAGCAACAGCAGCAGCAGCAGCAGCAACAGCAGCAGCAGCAACAGCAGCAGCAGCAATAGCAGCAGCAGCAACAGCAGCAGCAGCAACAGAATAAGAGAAGCAAAATAAAAATCATTCGCACCTGCGGCCATACCACCCTCAAATGCCTGATCTCGGAAGCTAAGCAGGGTTGGGCCTGGTTAGTACCTGGATGGGTGACCGCCTGGGAATACCAGGTGTTGTAGGCTTTTTCTTTTCTCACAGTCCGGGGAGAGCTTTTTGCCATGTGTTTCTTGCTCATCATCAAAGCTTTAAACCCTTATTTGAACCTTCTCACCTTCTCTGTCCTGTCCCAGGGCTTATAATTCTTTCTGTCTGACGACAAGCAGCAGCAGCAACAGAATAAGAGAAGTAAAATAAAAAGCTTTCACGCCTGCAGCCATACCACCCTGAAAGCACCTGATCTCGAAAGCTAAGCAGGGTTGGGCCTGGTTAGTACTTGGATGGGAAACCGCCTGGGAATACCTGGTGTTGTAGGCTTTTTCTTTTCTCACAGTCCAGGGAGAGCTTTTTGCCATGTGTTTCTTGCTCATCATCAAAGCTTTAAACCCTTATTTGAACCTTCTCACCTTCTCTGTCCTGTCCCAGAGCATATAACTATTTCTGTCTGACGACAAGCAGCAGCAGCAGCAGCAGAAGCAGCAGCAGCAGAAGCAGCAGCAGAAGCAGCAGCAGCAGAAGCAGCAGCAGCAGAAGCAGCAGAAGCAGCAGAAGCAGCAGAAGCAGCAGAAGCAGCAGAAGCAGCAGAATAAGAGAAGTAAAATAAAAACCTTTCATCCCTGCAACCATACCACCCTGAAAGTGCCTGATCTTGTCTGATCCCAGAAGCTAAGCAGGGTTGGGCCTGGTTAGTATCTGGATGGGAGACCGCCTGGGAATACCAGGTGTTGTAGGCTTTTTCTTTTCTCACAATCCGGGGAAAGCTTTTTGCCATGTGTTTCTTGCTCATCATCAAAGCTTTAAACCCTTATTTGAACCTTCTCACCTTCTCTGTCCTGTCCCAGGGCTTATAATTCTTTCTGTCTGACGACAAGCAGCAGCAGCAGCAGCAGCTGCAGCAGCAACAGAATAAGAGAAGTAAAATAAAAAGCATACACACCTGACGCCATACCACCCTGAAAGCACCCAATCTCGTCTGATCTCGGAAACTAAGCAGGGTTGGGCCTCGTTAGTACCTGACTGGGAGACCGCCTGGGAATACCAGGTGTTGTAGGCTTTTTCTTTTCTCACAGTCCGGGGAGAGCTTTTTGCCATGTGTTTCTTGCTCATCATCAAAGCTTTAAACCCTTATTTGAACCTTCTCACCTTCTCTGTCCTGTCCCAGGGCTTATAATTCTTTCTGTCTGACGACAAGCAGCAGCAGCAGCAGCAGCTGCAGCAGCAACAGAATAAGAGAAGTAAAATAAAAAGCATACACACCTGACGCCATACCACCCTGAAAGCACCCAATCTCGTCTGATCTCGGAAACTAAGCAGGGTTGGGCCTCGTTAGTACCTGACTGGGAGACCGCCTGGGAATACCAGGTGTTGTAGGCTTTTTCTTTTCTCACAGTCCGGGGAGAGCTTTTTGCCATGTGTTTCTTGCTCATCATCAAAGCTTTAAACCCTTATTTGAACCTTCTCACCTTCTCTGTCCTGTCCCAGGGCTTATAATTCTTTCTGTCTGACGACAAGCAGCAGCAGCAGCAGCAGAAGCAGCAGCAGCAGCAGCAGAAGCAGCAGCAGCAGCAGCAGCAGCAACAGAATAAGAGAAGTAAAATAAATAGCTTTCACACCTGCGGCCATACCACCTTGAAAGCGCCCAATCTCGTCTGATCTCAGAAGCTAAGCAGGGTTGGGCCTGCTTAGTACCTGGATGGGAGACCGCCTGGGAATACCAGGTGTTGTAGGCTTTTTCTTTTCTCACAGTCCGGGGAGAGCTTTTTGCCATGTGTTTCTTGTTCATCATCAAAGCTTTAAACCCTTATTTGAACCTTCTCACCTTCTCTGTCCTGTCCCAGAGCTTATAACTATTTCTGTCTGACGACAAGCAGCAGCAGCAGCAGCAGCAACAGCAGCAACAGCAGCAGCAACAGAATAAGAGAAGTAGAATAAAAAGCTTTCACGCCTGCAGCCATACCACCCTGACAGCGCTTGATTTCGGAAGCTAAGCAGGGTTGGTCCTGCTTAGTACCTGGATGGGAGACCGCCTGGGAATACCAGGTGTTGTAGGCTTTTTCTTTTCTCACAGTCCGGGGAGAGCTTTTTGCCATGTGTTTCTTGCTCATCATCAAAACTTTAAACCCTTATTTGAGCCTTCTCACCTTCTCTGTCTTGTCCCAGAGCTTATAATTATTTCTGTCTGACGACGACAAGCAGCAGCAGCAGCAGCAGCAACAGAATAAGAGAAGTAAAATAAAAAGCTTTCACACCTGCGGCCATACCACCCTGAAAGAGCCTGATCTCATCTGATCTCAGAAACTAAGCAGGGTTGGTCCCGGTTAGTACCTGGACGGGAGACCGCTTGGCAATACCAGGTGTTGTAGGCTTTTTCTTTTCTCACAGTCCGGGGAGAGCTTTTTGCCATGTGTTTCTTGCTCATCAAAGCTTTAAACCCTTATTTGAACCTTCTCTGTCCTGTCCCAGGGCTTATAATTCTTTCTGTCTGCAGCAGCAGCAGCAGCAGCAGCACCAGCAGCACCAGCAGCACCAGCAGCAGCAGCAGCAGCAGCAGCAGCAGCAGCAGCAGCAACAAAATAAGAGAAGTAAAATAAAAAGCTTTCACACCTGCGGCCATACCACCCTGAAAGCGCCTGATCTCGGAAGCTAAGCAGGGTTGGGCCTGGTTAGTACCTGGATGGGAGACCGCCTGGGAATACCAGGTGTTGTAGGCTTTTTCTTTTCTCACAGTCCGGGGAGAGCTTTTTGCCATGTGTTTCTTGTTCATCATCAAAGCTTTAAACCCTTATTTGAACCTTCTCACCTTCTCTGTCCTGTCCCAGAGCTTTTAACTATTTCTGTCTGACGACAAGCAGCAGCAGCAGCAGCAGCAGCAGCAGCAACAGAATAAGAGAAGTAAAATAAAAAGCTTTCACGCCTGCAGCCATACCACCCTGACAGCGCCTGATCTTGTCTGATCTCGGAAGCTAAGCAGGGTTGGGCCTAGCTAGTACCTGGATGGGAGACCGCCTGGGAATCCCAGGTGTTGTAGGCTTTTTCTTTTCTCACAGTCCGGGAAGAGCTTTTTGCCATGTGTTTCTTGCTCATCATCAAAGCTTTAAACCCTTATTTGAACCTTCTCACCTTCTCTGTCCTGTCCCAGGGCTTATAATTCTTTCTGTCTGACGACGACAAGCAGCAGCAGCAGCAGCAACAGAATAAGAGAAGTAAAATAAAAAGCTTTCACACCTGTGTGACAGAACCCTCCATCACTGGGGCCCCTGGAGAGGCCTGAGAGCCAGCCTCCTCCCTATCGACTATGGGCCCGGGCCTTGTAGAGACTTCTGTGTGTGGATACAGGGGTTCAGTCTGCTTATGTACCCCATGTTTTAGCACTCAGAGTCTCAGAACTGTAACGTCTGCTGGACATCCTGTGGTAGGAAGAAGCCTGATTGTCTTAGCATTGTTGATTGTATAGGTGTGAAGTGTTTCCCCTGTTATTGTGTGTTAGCCCTTGTCTTAAGACCCCCTGTAGGTATGACTAGGTGTCACTGCTGCATACCTAATTATCAATTACATAACAGGTAGCTGTTAATCCTGTGAGCTCCTGTTATCTCTGTGTCCCGGCCATTGTCTGTCTTAAGCCAATTATATGTCTATCGTCATTCCACGTCTACGTCCCCAGTTAATGTCATTTTTATGTCCTTCCCCCGGATATTGTGTTGCAGGATTTGATCTAATTACTTCCTTCCTGCCATGGTAATTAGATCATGTGATATTTGTCTTGCCCCTTTTCTTACTTGTGTATATATAGCTCTGTCTTTGGTTTTAATAAAGTAGTCCTGCTTTCACCTCAACATGAGTGTTGCCTGATGTTTGGGGTGGGCTGTAGCCACGCTGTGTAGCTAAGTTTCGGATAGCCACAGTGCCAATGCGGCTTCGGTGCAGCGACGTCCCTCCTTCTATCTACAACGCTGGTTCTGCCTGGTGCTGAAGGGGTTACTTATTGGTGTCCCGGCAGGAGGAAGCAACATTTGGCGGGAGTACCCGGTCGGGGTACAGGTTGGTCCCGTCACAACCTGCGGCCATACCACCCTGAAAGCGCCTGATCTCAGAAGCTAAGCAGGGTTGTACCTGGATGGGAGACCGCCTGGGAATACCAGGTGTTGTAGGCTTTTTCTTTTCTCACAGTCCGGGGAGAGCTTTTTGCCATGTGTTTCTTGCTCATCATCAAAATTTTAAACCCTTATTTGAACCTTCTCACCTTCTCTGTCCTGTCCCAGGGCTTATAATTCTTTCTGTCTGACGACAAGCAGAAGCAGCAGCAGCAGCAGCAACAGAATAAGAGAAGTAAAACAAAAAGCTTTCACACCTGTGGCCATACCACCCTGAAAGCGCCTGATTTCGGAAGCTAAGCAGGGTTGGTCCTGGATGGGAGACCGCCTGGGAATACCAGGTGTTGTATGCTTTTAATTTTTTCTCACAGTCCGGGGAGAGCTTTTTGCCATGTGTTTCTTGCTCATCATCAAAGCTTTAAACCCTTATTTGAACCTTCTCACCTTCTCTGTCCTGTCCCAGGGCTTATAATTCTTTCTGTCTGACGACAAGCAGCAGCAGCAGCAGCAGCAGCAGCAGCAGAATAAGAGAAGTAAAATAAAAAGCTTTAGCATCTGCAGCCATACCACCCTGAAAGCGCCTGGTCTTGGAAGATAAGCAGGGTTGGGCCTGGTTAGTACCTGGATGGGAGACCGCCTGGGAATACCAGGCGTTGTAGGCTTTTTCTTTTCTCACAGTCCGGGGAGAGCTTTTTGCCATGTGTTTCTTGCTCATCATCAAAGCTTTAAACCCTTATTTGAACCTTCTCACCTTCTCTGTCCTGTCCCAGGGCTTATAATTCTTTCTGTTTGACAAGAAGCAGCAGCAACAGAATAAGAGGAGTAAAATAAAAAGCTGTCATGGCTGCAGCTGTACCACCCTGAAAGCGCCCGATCTTGTCTGATCTCGGAAGCTAAGCAGGCTTGGGCCTGGTTAGTACCTGGATGGGAAACCGCCTGGGTATCCCAGGTGTTGTAGGTTTTTTCTTTTCTCACAGTCCGGGGAGAGCTTTTTGCCATGTTTCTTGCTCATCATCAAAGCTTTAAACCCTTATTTGAACCTTCTCACCTTCTCACCTTCTCACCTTCTCTGTCCTGTCCCAGAGCTTATAATTCTTTCTGTCTGACATGCAGCAGCAGCAGTAGCAGCAGCAGCAGTAGCAGCAGCAGCAGCAGCACCAGCAGCAGCAGCAGCAGCAGCAGCAGCAGCAGCAGAATAAGAGGTGTAAAATAAAAAACTTTCATGCCTGCAGCCATACCACCCTGAAAGCACCTGATCTTGTCTGATCTCGGAAGCTAAGCAGGCTAAGGCCTGGTTAGTACCTGGATGGGAGACCGCCTGGGAATACCAGGTGTTGTAGGCTTTTAATTTTTTCTCACAGTCCGGGGAGAGCTTTTTGCCATGTGTTTCTTGCTCATCATCAAAGCTTTAAACCCTTATTTGAACCTTCTCACCTTCTCTGTCCTGTCCCAGGGCTTATAATTCTTTCTGTCTGACGACAAGCAGCAGCAGCAGCAGCAGCAGCAACAACAGCAGCAGCAGCAACAGCAACAGCAGCAGCAGCAACAGCAGCAGCAGCAACAGCAACAGCAGCAACAGCAACAGCAGCAACAGCAACAGCAGCAACAGCAACAGCAGCAACAGCAACAGCAGCAACAGCAACAGCAGCAACAGCAACAGCAGCAACAGCAACAGCAGCAACAGAATAAGAGAAGTAAAATAAAAAGCTATCACGCCTGCAGACATACCACCCTGAAAGCGCCTGATCTTGGAAGTGAAGCAGGGTTGGGCCTGGTTAGTACCTGGATGGGAGACCGCCTGGGAATACCAGGTGTTGTAGGCTTTTTCTTTTCTCACAGTCCGGGGAGAGCTTTTTGCCATGTGTTTCTTGCTCATCATCAAAGCTTTAAACCCTTATTTGAACCTTCTCACCTTCTCTGTCCTGTCCCAGAGCTTATAATTCTTTCTGTCTGACAAACAGCAGCAGCAGCAGCAGCAACAGAATAAGAGGAGTAAAATAAAAAGCTTTCATGCCTGCGGCCATACCACCCTGAAAGCGCCTGATCTTTTCTCACAGTCCGGGGAGAGCTTTTTGCCATGTTTCTTGCTCATCAAAGCTTTAAACTCTTATTTGAACCTTCTCACCTTCTCTGTCCTGTCCCAGAGCTTATAATTCTTTCTGTCTGACATGCAGCAGCAGCAGCAGCAGTAGCAGCAGCAGCAGCAGTAGCAGCAGCAGCAGTAGCAATAGCAGCACCAGCAGCAGCAGCAGCAACCGAATAAGAGGAGTAAAATAAAAAGCTTTCACGCCTGCAGCCATACCACCCTGAAAGTGCCTGGTCTCCGAAGCTAAGGTGGCTAAGGCCTGGTTAGTACCTGGATGGGAGACCGCCTGGGAATACCAGGTGTTGTAGGCTTTTTCTTTTCTCACAGTCCAGGGAGAGCTTTTTGCCATGTGTTTCTTGCTCATCAAAGCTTTAAACCCTTATTTGAACCTTCTCACCTTCTCTGTCCTGTCCCAGGGCTTATAATTCTTTCTGTCTGACGACAAGCAGCAGCGGCAGCAACAGAATAAGAGAAGTAAAATAAAAAGCTTTCACACCTGCAGCCATACCACTCTGAAAGCGCCTGATCTTGTCTGATCTCGGAAGCTAAGCAAGGTTGGGCCTGGTTAGTACCTGGATGGGAGACCGCCTGGGAATATCAGGTGTTGTAGGCTTTTTCTTTTCTCACAGTCCGGGGAGAGCTTTTTGCCATGTGTTTCTTGCTCATCATCAAAGCTTTAAACCCTTATTTGAACCTTCTCACCTTCTCTGTCCTGTCCCAGGGCTTATAATTCTTTCTGTCTGACGACAAGCAGCAGCAGCAGCAGCAGCAGCAACAGCAGCAGCAGCAGCAACAGCAGCAGCAGCAACAGAATAAGAGGAGTAAAATAAAAAGCTTTCACACCTGCGGGCATACCACCCTGAAAGTGCCTGATCTCGTCTGATTTTAGAAGCTAAGCAGTCTTGGGCCTGGTTATTATCTTGATGGGAGACCGCCTGGGAATACCAGGTGTTGTAGGCTTTTTCTTTTCTCACAGTCCGGTGAGAGCTTTTTGCCATGTGTTTCTTGCTCATCATCAAAGCTTTAAACCCTTATTTGAACCTTCTCACCTTCTCACCTTCTCACCTTCTCTGTCCTGTCCCAGAGCTTATAATTCCTTCTGTCTGACAAGCAGCAGCAGCAACAGAATAAGAGGAGTAAAATAAAATGCTTTTACACCTGCGGCCATACCACCCTGAAAGCGCCCGATCTCGGAAGCTAAGCAGGGTTGGGCCTGGTTAGTACCTGGATGGGAGACCGCCTGGGAATACCAGGTCTTGTAGGCTTTTTCTTTTCTCACAGTCCGGGGAGAGCTTTTTGCCATGTGTTTCTTGCTCATCATCAAAGCTTTAAACTCTTATTTGAACCTTCACACCTTCTCACCTTCTCACCTTCTCTGTCCTATCCCAGAGCTTATAATTCTTTCTGTCTGACAAGCAGCAGCAGCAGCAGCAGCAGCAGCAGCAACAGCAGCAGCAGCAACAGCAGCAGCAGCAACAGCAGCAGCAGCAACAGCAGCAGCAGCAACAGCAGCAGCAACAGAATAAGAGGAGTAAAAAAAAATTCTTCCACACCTGCAGCCATACCACCCTGAAAGCCCCCGATCTTGGAAGCTAAGCAGGGTTGGGCCTGGTTAGTACCTGGATGGGAGACCGCCTGGGAATACCAGGTGTTGTAGGCTTTTTCTTTTCTCACAGTCCGGGAACATACATTTTCTTCCTTGCCATGACATGTTAATGTCTGATTAAGCCGTGCCTCCTGTCTAATAATTTACCGCACCTAGAAGGTTCCATTTCACATTTGTTTTGCCAGATAGATTGAAAGCGAAAGCTTAAGCTTTGTTTGTGTGATGCCCTGGTGGTATAGCGGTGCGCATAGCTCTCTTCGAAGTTGACCTCGGTTCAATTCCTGGTCAACGCTTGTCACCTGGATGCAGGCCCGGACTGGGACAAAAAATAGGCCCGGGCATTTAAGCCTGAGCAGCCCATATTTATTTATTTATTGTTAAAGCCCACCCTTCATGTACCATCTTTGCATTTAATCATTCACACAAATCATTAACACATTCATTAATGCAGTCTCACAAATCATTCAAGCAATTCATCCACACATGAATTCATTAATTGTCATACGCATTCACACAATTCATCCACACATTTATTCATTCATGCTCATACGCATTCACACTACCCCCTCTCATCATCTTATCTGCCCCTTCTCACTATGTTCCCCCTTTTCACTATGTAAACCCCTTCCCCACTTATCAATATGTACCGCCTCTATCTAACCCCTCTCCCCCTTTCTCACTACCTAACCCCCCTCTGCCCCTTCTCACTGCAGCCCCCTCCCTCACCCTACTTACCTTGTTGCCAGAGCAAGCAGCAACTGCGACCGCGCCTGTGGCAGGGCAGGATTGACTTAGGGGCTGATGGAGCTGCAGCTCCAGGCTAGTACCTTAAAATATGGCCGCATTAAGGCAGAGCCCCTTAAGCCCGCCGCAACTGCAACCGGGTCCGCCACTCTAAGGCAGAGCCGGCCTTAGGTGTTCTGGCGCCCTGTGCGGACTACTCCTCTGGTGCCCCCCCATCCCAAAAAAAGAAAGGAATAAAAACTTGTAACAAAACTCCCCTTTCTCACTATCTATCCCCCTGTATCACTATCTACCACCTCTGCCTCTTCTCACTGTTATCATTATATACTGAGGCAGACATTGACGGTGGTACAGCATAATACTTATCACTATATACTGAGGCAGAAATTATGGTGGTACAGCATAACACCTACCACTATATACTGAGCCAGACAATGACGGTGGTACAGCATAACACCTATCACTATATACTGAGGCACACATTGACAGTGGTACAGCGTAATCCCTATCACTATACATTGAGCCAGACATTGACAATAGTGCAGCATAACACCAATCACTATATACTACGCCAAACATTGATGTGGTGTAGGCCTACCACTTCATTGTCTGGCTTAGTAGTAGGGATGCACCGAAACGAATTCTGGACTGAAACCGAAAATGCAGCATTTACCTGTCCGAAACCGAATATGACCTCCCCACACCATAAAAAAATCTAACACTTTTATTTAAAGTAAGTAACACACCAAAATAGGACAAAACAATTAAAAAACAATATTATATGTATATATATATGATTGTTAACAGCAATCACATTCCTATCATGCCCAGGCATACCCAGATTCCAGGATGTACTCGCAGACTTGGCATGATAGGAGTATGATTGCCCTATCTACCCCTTCTCACTCCCTTCTGCCCCATCTACCCCTTCTCACTCCCTTCTCCCCTATCTACCCCTTCTCACTCCCTTCTCCCTTTCTACCCTCTTTCCCCCGTCTCACGCCCTTTTCCCTATCTACCCCCTCCTAACTATCTACCCTCTCCCTCTTTGAAGTTCACTTACCTTTCAGGAGTCCTGCGGTGGGGGTGCAAGGCCTCTGCCTCCCAGCTCTGCCACTGTATGGAACAGTATAGAGTGATGGGAGTTATGATGTACTTTTAGAGCATAATTAGATCATGAAAAAGACATTGGAAATGGTACAGCATAACACCCATCACTCTCACACACTTACCAATCCACACATATATACCAATCCACACATATATACCAATCCACACGTATACCAATCCACACGTATACCAATCCACACGTATACCAATCCACACGTATTTACCAATCCACACGTATGCCAATCCACACACATATACCAATCCACACACATACCAATCCACACGTATACCAATCCACACGTATACCAATCCACACGTATACCAATCCACACGTATGCCAATCCACACGTATGCCAATCCACACGTCTACCAATCCACACGTATACCAATTCACACATATATACCAATCCACACATATATACCAATCCCCACATATATACCAATCCACACATACACCAATCCACACATATATACCAATCCACACATATATACCAATCCACACATATATACCAATCCACACATACACCAATCCACACATATATACCAATCCACACATATATACTAATCCACTCTCACTGAATATTTTCCTACCTTTCCTCTTTTCTCCTTACAGCTCCTTTTCCTCCTCTTCGCTCCTCTTCTTCAGTTCTTCTGTCTTCTCTGTCTTCTTCCGGTTCAGAGGGCAACAGCTGCTGTGCGCCGGGGTTTGTTGTCAGATCCCGGCGCACAGCAGCTGTTGCCGTGCAGATCACAAGGGAGCGGTATCGGAGGTCTTTAACAGACCTCCGGCTCCCTTGAGTGATTTTAAGCCGGGTTGAACCCGGCTTAAAATCACTCAAGGGAACCGGAGGTCTGTTAAAGACCTCCGATACCGCTCCCTTGCGAACCTGCTCCTCCAGCGGCGGACATTACTGTCCGTCTCTGGAGGGGTGCCGAGTGCCGCAAGTTGGCACCCCCTGATGAGCGGCACCCGGTGCGTACCGCCCCCCGCCCCCTAGAGTGTGATGCCCTGTGCGGTCGCACACCCCAAAGGCCGGTCCTGCTCTAAGGGGCCGGGAAGCCCCCACCAGGGCCGGCCTTAGGGGTCTGCGGCCGCACAGGGTTTAAATTAAAACATCTGGGTTTTTTTTCAACTTTATTTAACATCCTCCATGTTAAATAAAGTTAAACTTTATTTAACATGGAGGATGTTAAATAAAGTAAAAAAAAAACCCGATGTTTTAATTTATACCCTGTGCGGCCGCAGACCCGTAAGGCCGGCCTTGGTGGGGACTTCCCGGCCCCTTAGAGTGGCGGACCCGGTAGGTAGGGTAGGGGCCTGGAGCTGCAGCTCCATCAGCCCCTAAGTCAATGCGGCCCTGCCGTGGCCCGGCCCACCGGGCAAATGCCCGGTGTGCCCGATGGCCAGTCCGGGCCTGCCTGGATGTGTTTATTAATGATACTTAAGGTATTCACTTAAAAGCACTTAAATTAACGGACAACCATTAGGCTGAAGCTCTTGTACGGGTGATACGTTGGTAGTATAGTGGTGAGCGTAGCTGCCTTTCAAACAGGTGAACCAGGTTTGATTTGTGGCCAACGCACAGTCTCTGCATGTATTAAAGTTGCTTAAGTTTATTACATAAATGTGCTTATATTATGGGCGACGCGTTACGTTTTTGTACCTCTAACCATAGCAGATACGCTTTCTCAAAAAAAGCATCAGCCAAATCATTTCTCACAGAGCAGAATCCTTTCTTTTGCCATGATATCCTGTAACTATTAACCCCTTAAGCACAATGGGTGGTCCCTAAACCCATAGAAAACAATGCATTTTGAGCCCGTACATGTACGGGCTTTGTCATTAAGGGGTTAAACTAGGCAGTCACCTAATTGTCCTTCCTTGCCAAGACATGTAAACGTCTGATTGAGCTGTGCCTCCTCTCTTTGATTGAATGTGATACCCGTGTGGTGCGTTGGTGGCGTAGCGGTGAGCATAGCCGCCTTCCAAGCAGTGGGCCTAGGTTCACATCCTCGTGAATCTGGTGTTGATGAGGGCTGTGAGCAAGGGACAGGGATAGGGTTTTCTGCCAATGCCAGCCGGGTTGTTAATAATGTTTATTAACTGTTGTGTTGGCTTAAAACAATTTACACATTAAAAAGAAATATTTTAAAAATATTACTGTTAGTGTCATGGTACAGAAGGCGAAGCTAACAGCGCCGTGGCCAATAAAATTATCCAAAGAATAATTTGAAAATTCCCTTGTTTCATGAAATTATATCCTAAACATGCGTCCTGGTGTTTCTTGAGCCCTCTATATGTACCTCACAAACATTACAGCTTCCCAGTGTAATGATCACACAATATCTTAAGTGAATTTAAACAATTAGATTTTAATGAATTGGATCAAAATCAATTACAATCAACAGATTTTCTGATTTTTTTTTTACCAAGATGACGTAAGTGTTGGCATGAAGCAATGAAATACAATTTTTATAATCATTCATTAAAATGCCTTTTCAAGTTCCTGTGCCTCAACTCCTCCCCCACCCTTCTCCACTGAAAGCAGGGAGCATACTGCAGTATGCTTCTTGCACATGCTCAGTATAAACTACAGTCCATGGGACCTGAGCTCCCTTTGAAATCAATGGATGTAGCAGCAGTAGCCAATCACATGTATGCTCTCTGAACACTGACTTTTGCTAGCATGCATGCTAGTGGCTGCTGTATCGGGCTGTGCTACAGAGCCTGTACAGCTTCCTGGTATCAGTAGAGGCAGCAGGGAAGGGTTAAATGGACATAAGTAGTGAGCTGGTTGGACTGAAATTTGATTGTAGCGGTATTGTTCTGTGATTGGCCGAAACCTGATTACATGATTGGTTTTATCATTAATGGTTGTAATATGGCCTCTGTGTTTTGCATCAAATCCTGCACTTTGATTTAGTAAATTTTAATTTCTATTTTTAGCATTTAATCTGTAGTTTTGTGCCTGCAAATAATAACTCCAACATATTCTGGGTCCATATACAGAACACTCTGTAATCCACAATTTATTTTAATTCTAAACATTAATCTATCCTTTTTTTACTCTACTGTCCTGATTTCCGTACTAGAAGTGATTATAAAAAGAGTAGTCATATCCCAGGGCTATGCTCGTTGTGAGGTAATCTCTGGTCACGCAGCAGGGGAAAAATGGCGGCATGCATTCATTAGGCCCGTGGCCATAGATGGTGTTGGGTGGATACTCAGCCGGGGTGACACCGTATCTACGGATCCACACTTCAAAGATCCTGCAAAGAGACCAAAAAAAAGGGAGAATGCCTATCAGATGCTTAACGCCACGAAACGTGTGGAGGAAAAGGCCCCAGGATAATAGTCAATGCATTATTATTAACACATTAACACCCAGCAATTCATGTACGAGCCACGCAGCCACGAGCCATGTGAAAAAAAATCACAACTGATTCACCACAGACAATTTACGGAAATCGGCAGATTAAAAGTTCTTTTTTTGCAATAAATTTTGCCCCCCCCTTCAAAAAAATGAAAAATGGGTGATATTACAGATGGCAGTTTAACGATTCCCCTCCAATACTGCCCATTTAACCCTTTAGCCTCTGACTGTCTCATTGACGGTTCACTCTAATAGTGGGACCCCCAACCGTTAGTCTATGCACTCACCTGGGCACTAAAAATGTACCAATCCTCAAACAAACTAATGAACAATAAATTGTCCAGGATTGGGTCATGTGGTCACCCTAGATGTGGGACCTAAAATTTCAGCCAATTTTAGTAATCTAAGCAAAAGTTGCGTGAAGATTTTTAATAAATAAGGCGGGTCTTCCTCAGACTTAAATATAGAAGCAACCATCGTGGTTCCATAATGCCATGCGCCATGTCTTCTTGTTTATATCACTTCCGCCATTGCCTATGTTTCACGCAGAGACACATACTTGTCAACGAAAGCGTGGTGCAAATAAAACATGGGGTCATTGGCCGAGATGGGAACTTGAGTCATGGTGCCCCCACAGTAGACATGGAACAGGTTGTGCAGCCCTGTCGTTCTGGTCACCCCATCCACAGCAGACATGAAACCTAAAGGACAAGAGAAGAGGCATTGTGCATTGACTCATATGATGGGGGCAGTTGGGGCAAATCCTAAAAACTGAGTGTCAGACTGGTTTTACCCCTTCTGGGAAACAGAAATTGTCATGAATGTCCACACATGAGAGCTTCACCTCATCTCCCCTTTTATCCCAGCCCCAAATGAGTGCGCTGCATCCACATGATCAGAACACACGGGACGTGGCCCATGACGGAAACCGACACACTTTTACCATAATCTCTTCCATGTATCAACCGCGGGAGGCGGGAGGCCGATTTCCATGCTGAATCGATTCAGAAACTTGAAATATTACATTTGCCAAAAACAGTCCAAATGAGGCAGGAAACGATTGCATCTCTGTCACAGGAATTACAATTTATTGACCTTGAGAAGCCCTTCCAAGTTCTTCCCTTAGCAAGGAGTCTATTTACCAAGCTCTGCTGACCCGTTGCTATGGTCTGAAATGCTGCGGTAATAGTCGCTCTTATTAATAAATAGTCACTAAATACACATTCTCCGCATAACCCCCCCCCACACACACACACACGTGTCCCCACACGGTGTCCCCACACGGTGTCCCCACACGTGTCCCCACACGTGTCCCCACTTTCACCTCATTAGCGTAATTCTTCGATCTTCTGCGTATGGGGATTTATCATTCATATAGTCTGCAGCTTTTACCTTCCAGGATGTTGCGGAAGGACCGTGTTGAGGATGGATCATATGGGAATGTATCGTAAGTGCTGTAGGTAAGTGCCCTGTCCACGTCGGCCCCTGTAGGTTTTCGGGAAAAGGGATGATAACCAGGTTTCCTGGTGATCTTTGCACGTTCGCAAATGCAGTCTGACATCACGCAATACTGGTCATCGAAGTCGTACTCGGCGCATATAGCCTGCAAAAAGAATTAGTGGTTGGCACTTGGAGAACGAGTGAATTCTAGTAATCCGCTTAGGGTAATGGTTACTGAATCTGAAGCTAGTACCCCAATCAGAACCCCCCCCCCAGCTCATAGGCCTGCGGGAGATGTGTTGGCCCAAGCCCTATACTCATGAGAGATTTCCAGGAGATCCAATGAGACCCCAGGAGACACGAGCAGAAGGCACGCCTGTTGATTTCAATTTGCATACTTTTTCTTACACTGATTTGTTGCTTCAAGAAGCCAAAAAAGGCACAAGCAAAAGCAAGAGCTCTGAAGCTGCAGCTTCTCCTACAGGCCAGTGAGAGTAAAGAATGGAGCATCCATTGTTCATTGGTTGGGGCTGTATGAGAGACCCGACTGTCCCTTTACTTAGTTATCAGTAAGTTCATCGTGAGCAGAAGTTTAAACCCTACACCGTTTGGTTCCATTTACAAAAAGAGAAACTCAAGGTCATTAATACAAAATGAAAAAGCTAAGAGCCCCGAACAGCCGCGGGAGCCTCGAAAGAAAACATTTAGATTCCCTATATATATCTATATCTATATATCTCTATCTATATCTCTCTCTATATATATATCTATTATCCTTTCCAGAGTAGGGCACCCTAGCTCCCCTCTTCTGGGGAGTGGCTTATTCAAGGGGCAGTGCTAGTGGCATATAGGGGTGGACCTATCCCCAGTTGGCCTTTAGTGGGAGGAGTTAGTCCAGAGAGTGCTACACATACACTACTACTAAGCACTTCATTAGCTTAAAGGTACTGCCCGGTGTTAGCGTGAAAGTAGGCCTTTAAATACGGTATGTTATTTAGGAGACCTTTTTTCATGGCGTAACTAAACTTGTATTAATACAGCACTAGTTTAGCCCGATTCAATCTACAAGGTCCAAACTAGCAAGAATCAGTCAAAAAATGAAGTTTTACTTTACAGAAAGTATGGTAGATAACAGCCTCCCAGCAGAGGTGGTAGAGGGTAATACAGCGAGGGGATTAAACATGCATGGGATAGACATACGGCTCCTGAATCTAAGACAAGACCAACGACTGATTACGGTCTTTATAGAAGGAAAAATGGGCGACTAGGCGGGCTGACGGGGTCTGATCTGCTGACAAGTTCTGGGTTTCAAATTGTACGTAAGCTAAGATTCGCCACATTTAAGAAGAACGCTTCACTCACCCTCCAAGTGGAGAAAACGGAGTATTTGCTTAGCGCTCCCTGCTTGTCAGAGTCACCCAAAAAGGGATCAGTGCAGATGGGACAATTACTGTCAAATCGCCAGTCATAGTAGGGAACCGCAAAGGTTGGGTCACTGAGACAGATCTGCATCAGATGCTCGAAGAAGAGGAGGAATTTGCGATGCCAGGGGAGGAAGGCTGAGGAGGAGTGAGCAAAGTTAATGGTGAAGAAGATCTGGCTGTTATTAACCATGGGTTTGATAGCGTAGTAATGGGCAAAGCAGGCGATATCGTAGTAAGAGGCATCCTTGAATTTGAAGGCGTCCTGGTGGAGTCGGTCTCCGGTGGTCAGGATGACGTACTCCTTGCTGATCACAGTCTTGCAGTAATGTAACTTGGCGAACAGAGTCGTCCTCTCGGGCACCGAATACTCGCGGATTTCCCGTCTCACTATGACTAAGCGAGTTGAACAGGTTGGCCCTGTGTATCCAGACTTGCAGTACCCGCAGTTGTAGCCATCATAGTTGGCTTTGCACAAGCAAGTGGTATTGAAGTGATGATCTGGCCAGCTGTATCGGTCATCATACCAAAGATGAATGACTCCTGCTGCCCTCCTTTGTGTATTTGGTCGGCATTCTCCCCTCCCAGAGCTCAATCCACAAGGACTCCCATTGTAATCAGGACAACATACTTTGTTCTTAAGGTTAGATTCTGAGATGCACGCTCTGGGAAATATGGCATTCACTGCACCAACGAAGAGAAGTGGGGCCACCAACAGCATCATGGCTCCTCAACGGGACGACGCTTCACCTGCAGAGGATAAACATGATTTAGTACATCTTATGGATTTACCCTGCCGTGAATACTAGGAATGCACAACTCCAGCCCCTGAGGGCTGTAAACGGGCCAGGGGTTCTGTGTGTCCCGAGTAGCTTAATGGGTTTTAAATTCAAGCTCAAGCTGGGATAATCGAAAATTGAGACCCTGGAGAACTGGGGTTTGTGAACTACTGGTGTAACCAATCGGTACAAGGGAAGTGTTACGTGGACCCACTGCCGGCAGCCAGCGGGCAGCCAGCATGTCCCAAGTGGATGGAAATGCCTGCATTTGGGGGTTATATGACTGTATACAGCGCTGGGGGTTATATTACTGTATACAGCACTGGGGGTTATATTACTGTATACAGCGCTGGGGGGTTATATTACTGTATACAGCGCTGGGGGTTATATTACTGTATACAGCGCTGGGGGTTATATTACTGTATACAGCGCTGGGGGGGTATATTACTGTATACAGCACTGGGGGGTTATATTACTGTATACAGTGCTGGGGGTTATATCACTGTATACAGTGCTGGGGGTTATATTACTGTATACAGTGCTTGGGGTTATATTACTGTATACAGCGCTGGGGGTTATATTACTGTATACAGCGCTGGGGGTTATATTACTGTATACAGCGCTGGGGGTAATATTACTGTATACAGTGCTGGGGGTTATATTACTGTATACAGCGCTGGGGGGTTATATTACTGTATACAGCGCTGGGGGTTATATTACTGTATACAGTGCTGGGGGGTTATATTACTGTATACAGTGCTGGGGGTTATATTACTGTATACAGCGCTGGGGGTTATATTACTGTATACAGCGCTGGGGGTTATATTACTGTATACAGCGCTGGGGGTAATATTACTGTATACAGCGCTGGGGGGTTATATTACTGTATACAGCGCTGGGGGGTTATATTACTGTATACAGCGCTGGGGGTTATATTACTGTATACAGCGCTGGGGGTTATATTACTGTATACAGCGCTGGGGGTTATATTATTGTATACAGCGCTGAGGGTTATATTACTGTATACAGCGCTGGGGGTTATATTACTGTATACAGCGCTGGGGGTTATATTACTGTATACAGCGCTGGGGGTTATATTACTGTATACAGCGCTGGGGGGTTATATTACTGTATACAGCGCTGGGGGGTTATATTACTGTATACAGCGCTGGGGGGTTATATTACTGTATACAGCGCTGGGGGGTTATATTACTGTATACAGCGCTGGGGGTTATATTACTGTATACAGCGCTGGGGGGTTATATTACTGTATACAGCGCTGGGGGTTATATTACTGTATACAGCGCTGGGGGTTATATTACTGTATACAGCGCTGGGGGTTATATTATTGTATACAGCGCTGAGGGTTATATTACTGTATACAGCGCTGGGGGTAATATTACTGTATACAGCGCTGGGGGTTATATTACTGTATACAGCGCTGGGGGTTATATTACTGTATACAGCGCTGGGGTTATATTACTGTATACAGCGCTGGGGGGGTATATTACTGTATACAGCGCTGGGGGTTATATTACTGTATACAGCGCTGGGGGTTATATTACTGTATACAGCGCTGGGGGTTATATTACTGTATACAGCGCTGGGGGGTTATATTACTGTATACAGCGCTGGGGGTTATATTACTGTATACAGTGCTGGGGGTTATATTACTGTATACAGCGCTGGGGGTTATATTACTGTATACAGTGCTGGGGGTTATATTACTGTATACAGCGCTGGTGGGTTATATTACTGTATACAGCGCTGGGGGGTTATATTACTGTATACAGCGCTGGGGGGTTATATTACTGTATACAGCGCTGGGGGTTATATTACTGTATACAGCGCTGGGGGTTATATTACTGTATACAGCGCTGGGGGTTATATTACTGTATACAGCGCTGGGGGTTATATTACTGTATACAGCGCTGGGGGTTATATTACTGTATACAGTGCTGGGGGTTATATTACTGTATACAGTGCTGGGGGTTATATTACTGTATACAGAGCTGGGGGTTATATTACTGTATACAGCGCTGGAGGTTATATTACTGTATACAGCGCTGGGGGTTATATTACTGTATACAGCGCTGGGGGTAATATTACTGTATACAGCGCTGGGGGGTTATATTACTGTATACAGCGCTGGGGGGTTATATTACTGTATACAGCGCTGGGGGTTATATTACTGTATACAGCGCTGGGGGTTATATTACTGTATACAGCGCTGGGGGTTATATTACTGTATACAGCGCTGGGGGTTATATTACTGTATACAGTGCTGGGGGTTATATTACTGTATACAGTGCTGGGGGTTATATTACTGTATACAGAGCTGGGGGTTATATTACTGTATACAGCGCTGGAGGGTTATATTACTGTATACAGCGCTGGGGGTTATATTACTGTATACAGCGCTGGGGGTTATATTACTGTATACAGTGCTGGGGGTTATATTACTGTATACAGCGCGGGGGGTTATATTACTGTATACAGCGCTGGGGGGTTATATTACTGTATACAGTGCTGGGGGGTTATATTACTGTATACAGTGCTGGGGGGTTATATTACTGTATACAGCGCTGAGGGTTATATTACTGTATACAGCGCTGGGGGTTATATTACTGTATACAGCGCTGGGGGTTATATTACTGTATACAGTGCTGGGGGGTTATATTACTGTATACAGCGCTGGGGGTTATATTACTGTATACAGTGCTGGGGTTATATTACTGTATACAGCGCTGGGGGTTATATTACTGTATACAGTACTGGGGGTTATATTACTGTATACAGCGCTGGGGGTTATATTACTGTATACAGCGCTGGGGGGTTATATTACTGTATACAGCGCTGGGGGTTATATTACTGTATACAGCGCTGGGGGGTTATATTACTGTATACAGCGCCGGGGGGTTATATTACTGTATACAGCACTGGGGGTTATATTACTGTATACAGCGCTGGGGGGTTATATTACTGTATACAGCGCTGGGGGGTTATATTACTGTATACAGCGCTGGGGGTTATATTACTGTATACAGCACTGGGGGGATTATATTACTGTATACAGCGCTGGGGGGTTATATTACTGTATACAGCGCTGGGGGTTATATTACTGTATACAGCGCTGGGGGGTTATATTACTGTATATAGCGCGGGGGGTTATATTACTGTATACAGCGCTGGGGGTTATATTACTGTATACAGCGCTGGGGGTTATATTACTGTATACAGCGCTGGGGGTTATATTACTGTATACAGTGCTGGGGGGTTATATTACTGTATACAGTGCTGGGGGTTATATTATTGTATACAGCGCTGGGGGTTATATTACTGTATACAGCGCTGGGGGTTATATTACTGTATACAGCGCTGGGGGTTATATTACTGTATACAGCGCTGGGGTTATATTACTGTATACAGTGCTGGGGGGGTTATATTACTGTATACAGCGCTGGGGGTTATATTACTGTATACAGCGCTGGGGGTTATATTACTGTATACAGCGCTGGGGGTTATATTACTGTATACAGCGCTGGGGTTATATTACTGTATACAGTGCTGGGGGGGTTATATTACTGTATACAGCGCTGGGGGTTATATTACTGTATACAGCGCTGGGGGGTTATATTACTGTGTACAGCGCTGGGGGATATATTACTGTATACAACGCGGGGGTTATATTACTGTATACAGCGCTGGGGGTTATATTACTGTATACAGTGCTGGGGGTAAGGTGACCATATATCCCGGATTGCCCGGGACAGTCCCATAATGAGACTTGCATTGTCCCGGAATTGAAATGCCATCCTTTTTTTTTCTTTTGATGTGGAGGAGAGAGAGGGGCGACAAGCAATCGCTCAAGAATACGTTTTTAGCAACCACTCAGCACTCCTCAGTCTCCTCCGCGAGGCATCTAGCTTGGTCACGGTGCGGGCATTTTATGCTGAGCGCCGAAATATGACGTCATATTTCGGCGCTCAGCGGTGAAGCAGCGTGCACCGCAGCAGAGCAGGGTGACAGAGGCCTCGCGATCCCACCACAGGACTTCTACAAGGTCAGTGAACTTCAAAGGGGGAGAGGGTAGATAATGAGAAGGGGAGGAGAGGGGGTAGATAATGGGAAGGGGAGAGAGGGGGTAGATATTGAGAAGGGTGGGGAGAGGGGGTATATAGTGAGAAAGGGGAGAGGGGATAGATAGTAAGGAGGGGCGAGTGGGTAGATAGTGAGAGGGGGTAGATAGGGAGAAGGGGAGGAGAAGAGGTAGATAGTGAGAAGGGGGTAGATAGTGAGAAGGGGAGGGGGTAGACAGTGAGAAGGGGGAGGGGTAGATAGTAAGCAGGGGGAGGGGGTAGATAGTGAGAAGGGTGAGGAGAGGGGGTAGACAGTAAGAAGAGTGGGGAGAGGGGGTAGACAGTGAGAAGGGAGAGAGGGGGTAGACAGTGAGAAGGGTGAGATGGGGTAGATAGTGAGAAGGGGGAGAGGGGGTAGATAGTGAGAAGGGAGAGAGGGGGTAGAGAGTGAGAAAGGCGGTAGTAAGAATATTGAACTGTTCTCTGTGTATTATTATTAGAATCTATCTCTCCTCTTGGAATGATATATGTCTAATGTTATA
This sequence comes from Spea bombifrons, assembly GCF_027358695.1. NCBI lineage: Eukaryota > Metazoa > Chordata > Amphibia > Anura > Pelobatidae > Spea > Spea bombifrons. The sequence goes on along the minus strand of NC_071088.1, from coordinate 141,407,475 downwards.
TATGTTTAACTATTTCCTATTGCCTATATTGCCCCAGCTGCATCCTCTAAATCCCATCGCTCTGAGCCATACAGAGAGTCATACTGTACCTTGAGACAAGGTGTTCGTGGCGGGGGATCCTTGATCAGGAGCTGATTGAGTCAGAAGCCTCGGCGCTATTTATGGTGAATGTGGGATCAGATAATTAGCGATAAGGAAACGGCTCGGAGGCAAATTAAATATTGAGCTTCGAAAACTCAGGAGGAAAAAGCGAGTGCCAGGAGTTTGCCATTAATCCTGTGTGGCCAACATCCTGGTGGCCCGTATATGCGAACGCGGAGATGGATATTAACCCTTTTGGCCCTAATCCTGAAGTCACTCCGCATTGTCGTAGCTCCGGCCACCCTAACGTGGCTGCTCTCCCTCGTTCCACACAAACCATTAAAAACCTTCAATGTACACACTTGGCTGGACTCCTAAAAGTCAAGTCACCCCGAAGTTCATTGCAGCACCCCTCACTGCTTAGGAGTCCGCTCCGGATGAGGTAACAAAGCCGGACCCTTCCTGAGAGCCTCTGTGAGAAGAATCGCTTCCCATTCATTGTTTGGATGTTAGGGGGTTTTTGGCTTCTTTGGACACCAACTTTAATTTCCCGCCTTTCGGTTTGGACGAAATTCTGCCGCTTTTTCCTTTTCAGTTTAAACATTCAGGTCACTGCGGCCTACGGGACTCGCAGATTTACTTCAAGCAGCAGCAGCGCCACGGAGCGAAGAAAGAGATCAGGCTGGATGGGACCAGCAGCAGCCACTCACTGTTACAGTAAAGAATACAGGGGCTGGACGGAGACACGTGGCCGTCACTCAATGTTACAGTACAGAACACAGGAGCTGGATGCAGACACGTGGCAGTCACTCACTGTTACAGTACAGAACACAGGGGCTGGATGCAGACACGTGGCCGTCACTCACTGTTACAGTACAGAATACAGGGGCTGGACGGAGACACGTGGCCGTCACTCACTGTTACAGTACAGAATACAGGGGCTGGACGCAGACACGTGGTCGTCACTCACTGTTACAGTACAGCATACAGGAGCTGGACGCAGACACGTGGCCGTCACTCACTGTTACAGTACAGAATACAGGAGCTGGATGCAGACACATGGCTGTCACTCACTGTTACAGTACAGAATACAGGAGCTGGATGCAGACACGTGGCCGTCACTCACTGTTACAGTACAGAATACAGGAGCTGGACGCAGACACGTGGCCGTCACTCACTGTTACAGTACAGAATACAGGAGCTGGATGCAGACACGTGGCCGTCACTCACTGTTACAGTACAGAATACAGGAGCTGGACGCAGACACGTGGCCGTCACTCACTGTTACAGTACAGCATACAGGAGCTGGATGCAGACACGTGGCCGTCACTCACTGTTACAGTACAGAATACAGGAGCTGGACGCAGACACGTGGCCGTCACTCACTGTTACAGTACAGAATACAGGGGCTGGACGGAGACACGTGGCCGTCACTCAATGTTACAGTACAGAACACAGGAGCTGGATGCGGACACGTGGCCATCACTCACTGTTACAGTACAGAACACAGGAGCTGGATGCAGACACGTGGCCGTCACTCACTGTTACAGTACAGAATACAGGGGCTGGACGCAGACACGTGGTCGTCACTCACTGTTACAGTACAGAATACAGGGGCTGGACGCAGACACGTGGCCGTCACTCACTGTTACAGTACAGAATACAGGAGCTGGATGCAGACACGTGGCCGTCACTCACTGTTACAGTACAGAATACAGGGGCTGGACGCAGACACGTGGCCGTCACTCACTGTTACAGTACAGAATACAGGGGCTGGACGGAGACACGTGGCCGTCACTCAATGTTACAGTACAGAACACAGGAGCTGGATGCAGACACGTGGCAGTCACTCACTGTTACACTACAGCATACAGGAGCTGGATGCAGACACGTGGCCATCACTCACTGTTACAGTACAGAACACAGGAGCTGGATGCAGACACGTGGCAGTCACTCACTGTTACAGTACAGAATACAGGAGCTGGACGCAGACACATGGCCGTCACTCACTGTTACAGTACAGAATACAGGAGCTGGATGCAGACACGTGGCCGTCACTCACTGTTACACTACAGAATACAGGAGCTGGATGCAGACACGTGGCCGTCACTCACTGTTACAGTACAGAATACAGGGGCTGGACGCAGACACGTGGCCGTCACTCACTGTTACAGTACAGAATACAGGGGCTGGACGCAGACACGTGGCCGTCACTCACTGTTACAGTACAGAATACAGGGGCTGGACGGAGACACGTGGCCGTCACTCAATGTTACAGTACAGAATACAGGAGCTGGATGCAGACACGTGGCCGTCACTCACTGTTACAGTACAGAATACAGGGGCTGGATGCAGACACGTGGCCGTCACTCACTGTTACAGTACAGAATACAGGAGCTGGATGCGAACACGTGGCCGTCACTCACTGTTACAGTACAGAACACAGGAGCTGGATGCAGACACGTGGCCGTCACTCACTGTTACAGTACAGAACACAGGGGCTGGGCGCAGACACGTGGCCGTCACTCACTGTTACACTACAGAATACAGGAGCTGGATGCAGACACGTGGCCGTCACTCACTGTTACAGTACAGAATACAGGGGCTGGACGCAGACACGTGGCCGTCACTCACTGTTACAGTACAGAATACAGGGGCTGGACAGAGACACGTGGCCGTCACTCAATGTTACAGTACAGAACACAGGAGCTGGATGCGGACACGTGGCCATCACTCACTGTTACAGTACAGAACACAGGAGCTGGATGCAGACACGTGGCCGTCACTCACTGTTACAGTACAGAATACAGGGGCTGGACGCAGACACGTGGCCGTCACTCAATGTTACAGTACAGAATACAGGGGCTGGACGCAGACACGTGGCCGTCACTCACTGTTACAGTACAGAATACAGGAGCTGGACGCAGACACGTGGCCGTCACTCAATGTTACAGTACAGAATACAGGGGCTGGACGCAGACACGTGGCCGTCACTCACTGTTACAGTACAGAATACAGGAGCTGGATGCAGACACGTGGCCGTCACTCACTGTTACAGTACAGAACACAGGGGCTGGACGCAGACACGTGGCCTTCACTCATTGTTACAGTACAGAACACAGGAGCTGGATGCAGACAAGTGGCCGTCACTCACTGTTACAGTACAGAATACAGGGGCTGGACGTCACTCACTGTTACAGTACAGAATACAGGAGCTGGACGCAGACACGTGGCCTTCACTCACTGTTACAGTACAGAATACAGGGGCTGGACGCAGACACGTGGCCGTCACTCACTGTTACAGTACAGAATACAGGAGCTGGATGCAGACACGTGGCCGTCACTCACTGTTACAGTACAGAATACAGGAGCTGGATGCAGATACGTGGCCGTCACTCACTGTTACAGTACAGAACACAGGAGCTGGACGCAGACACGTGGCCGTCACTCACTGTTACAGTACAGAATACAGGGGCTGGACGCAGACACGTGGCCGTCACTCACTGTTACAGTACAGAATACAGGAGCTGGATGCAGACACGTGGCCGTCACTCACTGTTACAGTACAGAATACAGGAGCTGGATGCAGACACGTGGCCGTCACTCACTGTTACAGTACATAACACAGGGGCTGGACGCAGACACGTGGCCTTCACTCACTGTTACAGTACAGAACACAGGAGCTGGATGCAGACACGTGGCCGTCACTCACTGTTACAGTACAGAATACAGGGGCTGGACGTCACTCACTGTTACAGTACAGAATACAGGAGCTGGACGCAGACACGTGGCCTTCACTCACTGTTACAGTACAGAATACAGGGGCTGGACGCAGACACGTGGCCTTCACTCACTGTTACAGTACAGAATACAGGGGCTGGACGGAGACACGTGGCCGTCACTCACTGTTACAGTACAGAACACAGGAGCTGGAGGCAGACACGTGGCCGTCACTCACTGTTACAGTACAGAATACAGGAGCTGGACGCAGACACGTGGCCGTCACTCACTGTTACAGTACAGAACACAGGGGCTGGATGCAGACACGTGGCCGTCACTCACTGTTACAGTACAGAATACAGGAGCTGGACGCAGACACGTGGCCGTCACTCACTGTTACAGTACAGCATACAGGAGCTGGACGCAGACACGTGGCCGTCACTCACTGTTACAGTACAGAATACAGGGGCTGGACGGAGACACGTGGCCGTCACTCAATGTTACAGTACAGAATATAGGAGCTGGACGCAGACACGTGGCCGTCACTCACGGTAAGAGTACAGAACACATGAGCTGGACGCAGACACGTGGCCGTCACTCACGGTTAGAGTACAGAATACAGGAGCTGGACGCAGACACGTGGCCGTCACTCACTGTTAGAGTACAGAATACAGGAGCTGGACGCAGACACGTGGCCGTCACTCACTGTTACAGTACAGAATACAGGGGCTGGACGGAGACACGTGGCCGTCACTCAATGTTACAGTACAGAATATAGGAGCTGGACGCAGACACATGGCCGTCACTCACTGTTACAGTACAGCATACAGGAGCTGGATGCAGACACGTGGCCATCACTCACTGTTACAGTACAGAATACAGGGGCTGGACGCAGACACGTGGCCGTCACTCACTGTTACAGTACAGAATACAGGAGCTGGACGCAGACACGTGGCCGTCACTCACTGTTACAGTACAGAATACAGGAGCTGGACGCAGACACGTGGCCGTCACTCACTGTTACAGTACAGAACACAGGGGCTGGACGCAGACACGTGGCCATCACTCACGGTTACAGTACAGAATACAGGAGCTGGACGCAGACACGTGGCCGTCACTCACGGTAAGAGTACAGAATACAGGAGCTGGACGCAGACACGTGGCCGTCACTCACTGTTACAGTACAGAACACAGGGGCTGGACGCAGACACGTGGCCATCACTCACGGTTACAGTACAGAATACAGGAGCTGGACGCAGACACGTGGCCGTCACTCACTGTTACAGTACAGAATACAGGAGCTGGATGCAGACACGTGGCCGTCACTCACTGTTACAGTACAGAATACAGGAGCTGGACGCAGACACGTGGTCGTCACTCACGGTTACAGTACAGCATACAGGAGCTGGACGCAGACACGTGGCCGTCACTCACGGTAAGAGTACAGAATACAGGAGCTGGACGCAGACACGTGGCCGTCACTCACTGTTACAGTACAGAATACAGGAGCTGGACGCAGACACGTGGTCGTCACTCACTGTTACAGTACAGCATACAGGAGCTGGACGCAGACACGTGGCCGTCACTCACGGTAAGAGTACAGAATACAGGAGCTGGACGCAGACACGTGGCCGTCACTCACTGTTACAGTACAGAATACAGGAGCTGGACGCAGACACGTGGCCGTCACTCAATGTTACAGTACAGAATACAGGGGCTGGACGCAGACACGTGGCCGTCACTCACTGTTACAGTACAGAATACAGGAGCTGGATGCAGACACGTGGCCGTCACTCACTGTTACAGTACAGAATACAGGGGCTGGACGTCACTCACTGTTACAGTACAGAATACAGGAGCTGGACGCAGACACGTGGCCTTCACTCACTGTTACAGTACAGAATACAGGGGCTGGACGCAGACACGTGGCCGTCACTCAATGTTACAGTACAGAACACAGGAGCTGGATGCGGACACGTGGCCATCACTCACTGTTACAGTACAGAACACAGGAGCTGGATGCAGACACGTGGCCGTCACTCACTGTTACAGTACAGAATACAGGGGCTGGACGCAGACACGTGGTCGTCACTCACTGTTACAGTACAGCATACAGGAGCTGGACGCAGACACGTGGCCGTCACTCAATGTTACAGTACAGAATACAGGGGCTGGACGCAGACACGTGGCCGTCACTCACTGTTACAGTACAGAATACAGGAGCTGGATGCAGACACGTGGCCGTCACTCACTGTTACAGTACAGAACACAGGGGCTGGACGCAGACACGTGGCCTTCACTCATTGTTACAGTACAGAACACAGGAGCTGGATGCAGACACGTGGCCGTCACTCACTGTTACAGTACAGAATACAGGGGCTGGACGTCACTCACTGTTACAGTACAGAATACAGGAGCTGGACGCAGACACGTGGCCTTCGCTCACTGTTACAGTACAGAATACAGGGGCTGGACGCAGACACGTGGCCGTCACTCACTGTTACAGTACAGAATACAGGAGCTGGATGCAGACACGTGGCCGTCACTCACTGTTACAGTACAGAATACAGGAGCTGGATGCAGATACGTGGCCGTCACTCACTGTTACAGTACAGAACACAGGAGCTGGACGCAGACACGTGGCCGTCACTCACTGTTACAGTACAGAATACAGGGGCTGGACGCAGACACGTGGCCGTCACTCACTGTTACAGTACAGAATACAGGAGCTGGATGCAGACACGTGGCCGTCACTCACTGTTACAGTACAGAATACAGGAGCTGGATGCAGACACGTGGCCGTCACTCACTGTTACAGTACATAACACAGGGGCTGGACGCAGACACGTGGCCTTCACTCACTGTTACAGTACAGAACACAGGAGCTGGATGCAGACACGTGGCCGTCACTCACTGTTACAGTACAGAATACAGGGGCTGGACGTCACTCACTGTTACAGTACAGAATACAGGAGCTGGACGCAGACACGTGGCCTTCACTCACTGTTACAGTACAGAATACAGGGGCTGGACGCAGACACGTGGCCGTCACTCACTGTTACAGTACAGAATACAGGAGCTGGACGCAGACACGTGGCCGTCACTCACTGTTACAGTACAGAATACAGGAGCTGGATGCAGACACGTGGCCGTCACTCACTGTTACAGTACAGAACACAGGAGCTGGACGCAGACACGTGGCCGTCACTCACTGTTACAGTACAGAATACAGGAGCTGGACGCAGACACGTGGCCGTCACTCACTGTTACAGTACAGAATACAGGAGCTGGACGCAGACACGTGGCCGTCACTCACTGTTACAGTACAGAATACAGGAGCTGGACGCGGACACGTGGCCGTCACTCACTGTTACAGTACAGAATACAGGGGCTGGACGGAGACAAGTGGCCGTCACTCAATGTTACAGTACAGAACACAGGAGCTGGATGCAGACACGTGGCCGTCACTCACTGTTACAGTACAGAACACAGGGGCTGGATGCAGACACGTGGCCGTCACTCACTGTTACAGTACAGAATACAGGAGCTGGATGCAGACACGTGGCCGTCACTCACTGTTACAGTACAGAATACAGGAGCTGGATGCAGACACGTGGCCGTCACTCACTGTTACAGTACAGAACACAGGAGCTGGATGCAGACACGTGGCAGTCACTCACTGTTACAGTACAGAATACAGGAGCTGGATGCAGACACATGGCTGTCACTCACTGTTACAGTACAGAATACAGGAGCTGGATGCAGACACGTGGCCGTCACTCACTGTTACAGTACAGAATACAGGAGCTGGACGCAGACACATGGCCGTCACTCACTGTTACAGTACAGAACACAGGAGCTGGACGCAGACACGTGGCCGTCACTCACTGTTACAGTACAGAATACAGGGGCTGGACGCAGACACGTGGCCGTCACTCACTGTTACAGTACAGAATACAGGAGCTGGATGCAGACACGTGGCCGTCACTCACTGTTACAGTACAGAATACAGGGGCTGGACGCAGACACGTGGCCGTCACTCACTGTTACAGTACAGAATACAGGGGCTGGACGGAGACACGTGGCCGTCACTCAATGTTACAGTACAGAACACAGGAGCTGGATGCAGACACGTGGCAGTCACTCACTGTTACACTACAGCATACAGGAGCTGGATGCAGACACGTGGCCATCACTCACTGTTACAGTACAGAACACAGGAGCTGGATGCAGACACGTGGCAGTCACTCACTGTTACAGTACAGAATACAGGAGCTGGACGCAGACACATGGCCGTCACTCACTGTTACAGTACAGAATACAGGAGCTGGATGCAGACACGTGGCCGTCACTCACTGTTACACTACAGAATACAGGAGCTGGATGCAGACACGTGGCCGTCACTCACTGTTACAGTACAGAATACAGGGGCTGGACGCAGACACGTGGCCGTCACTCACTGTTACAGTACAGAATACAGGGGCTGGACGCAGACACGTGGCCGTCACTCACTGTTACAGTACAGAATACAGGGGCTGGACGGAGACACGTGGCCGTCACTCAATGTTACAGTACAGAATACAGGAGCTGGATGCAGACACGTGGCCGTCACTCACTGTTACAGTACAGAATACAGGGGCTGGATGCAGACACGTGGCCGTCACTCACTGTTACAGTACAGAATACAGGAGCTGGATGCGAACACGTGGCCGTCACTCACTGTTACAGTACAGAACACAGGAGCTGGATGCAGACACGTGGCCGTCACTCACTGTTACAGTACAGAACACAGGGGCTGGGCGCAGACACGTGGCCGTCACTCACTGTTACACTACAGAATACAGGAGCTGGATGCAGACACGTGGCCGTCACTCACTGTTACAGTACAGAATACAGGGGCTGGACGCAGACACGTGGCCGTCACTCACTGTTACAGTACAGAATACAGGGGCTGGACAGAGACACGTGGCCGTCACTCAATGTTACAGTACAGAACACAGGAGCTGGATGCGGACACGTGGCCATCACTCACTGTTACAGTACAGAACACAGGAGCTGGATGCAGACACGTGGCCGTCACTCACTGTTACAGTACAGAATACAGGGGCTGGACGCAGACACGTGGCCGTCACTCAATGTTACAGTACAGAATACAGGGGCTGGACGCAGACACGTGGCCGTCACTCACTGTTACAGTACAGAATACAGGAGCTGGACGCAGACACGTGGCCGTCACTCAATGTTACAGTACAGAATACAGGGGCTGGACGCAGACACGTGGCCGTCACTCACTGTTACAGTACAGAATACAGGAGCTGGATGCAGACACGTGGCCGTCACTCACTGTTACAGTACAGAACACAGGGGCTGGACGCAGACACGTGGCCTTCACTCATTGTTACAGTACAGAACACAGGAGCTGGATGCAGACAAGTGGCCGTCACTCACTGTTACAGTACAGAATACAGGGGCTGGACGTCACTCACTGTTACAGTACAGAATACAGGAGCTGGACGCAGACACGTGGCCTTCACTCACTGTTACAGTACAGAATACAGGGGCTGGACGCAGACACGTGGCCGTCACTCACTGTTACAGTACAGAATACAGGAGCTGGATGCAGACACGTGGCCGTCACTCACTGTTACAGTACAGAATACAGGAGCTGGATGCAGATACGTGGCCGTCACTCACTGTTACAGTACAGAACACAGGAGCTGGACGCAGACACGTGGCCGTCACTCACTGTTACAGTACAGAATACAGGGGCTGGACGCAGACACGTGGCCGTCACTCACTGTTACAGTACAGAATACAGGAGCTGGATGCAGACACGTGGCCGTCACTCACTGTTACAGTACAGAATACAGGAGCTGGATGCAGACACGTGGCCGTCACTCACTGTTACAGTACATAACACAGGGGCTGGACGCAGACACGTGGCCTTCACTCACTGTTACAGTACAGAACACAGGAGCTGGATGCAGACACGTGGCCGTCACTCACTGTTACAGTACAGAATACAGGGGCTGGACGTCACTCACTGTTACAGTACAGAATACAGGAGCTGGACGCAGACACGTGGCCTTCACTCACTGTTACAGTACAGAATACAGGGGCTGGACGCAGACACGTGGCCTTCACTCACTGTTACAGTACAGAATACAGGGGCTGGACGGAGACACGTGGCCGTCACTCACTGTTACAGTACAGAACACAGGAGCTGGAGGCAGACACGTGGCCGTCACTCACTGTTACAGTACAGAATACAGGAGCTGGACGCAGACACGTGGCCGTCACTCACTGTTACAGTACAGAACACAGGGGCTGGATGCAGACACGTGGCCGTCACTCACTGTTACAGTACAGAATACAGGAGCTGGACGCAGACACGTGGCCGTCACTCACTGTTACAGTACAGCATACAGGAGCTGGACGCAGACACGTGGCCGTCACTCACTGTTACAGTACAGAATACAGGGGCTGGACGGAGACACGTGGCCGTCACTCAATGTTACAGTACAGAATATAGGAGCTGGACGCAGACACGTGGCCGTCACTCACGGTAAGAGTACAGAACACATGAGCTGGACGCAGACACGTGGCCGTCACTCACGGTTAGAGTACAGAATACAGGAGCTGGACGCAGACACGTGGCCGTCACTCACTGTTAGAGTACAGAATACAGGAGCTGGACGCAGACACGTGGCCGTCACTCACTGTTACAGTACAGAATACAGGGGCTGGACGGAGACACGTGGCCGTCACTCAATGTTACAGTACAGAATATAGGAGCTGGACGCAGACACATGGCCGTCACTCACTGTTACAGTACAGCATACAGGAGCTGGATGCAGACACGTGGCCATCACTCACTGTTACAGTACAGAATACAGGGGCTGGACGCAGACACGTGGCCGTCACTCACTGTTACAGTACAGAATACAGGAGCTGGACGCAGACACGTGGCCGTCACTCACTGTTACAGTACAGAATACAGGAGCTGGACGCAGACACGTGGCCGTCACTCACTGTTACAGTACAGAACACAGGGGCTGGACGCAGACACGTGGCCATCACTCACGGTTACAGTACAGAATACAGGAGCTGGACGCAGACACGTGGCCGTCACTCACGGTAAGAGTACAGAATACAGGAGCTGGACGCAGACACGTGGCCGTCACTCACTGTTACAGTACAGAACACAGGGGCTGGACGCAGACACGTGGCCATCACTCACGGTTACAGTACAGAATACAGGAGCTGGACGCAGACACGTGGCCGTCACTCACTGTTACAGTACAGAATACAGGAGCTGGATGCAGACACGTGGCCGTCACTCACTGTTACAGTACAGAATACAGGAGCTGGACGCAGACACGTGGCCGTCACGCACTGTTACAGTACAGAATACAGGAGCTGGACGCAGACACGTGGCCGTCACTCACTGTTACAGTACAGAATACAGGGGCTGGACGGAGACACGTGGCCGTCACTCACTGTTACAGTACAGAATACAGGAGCTGGACGCAGACACGTGGCCGTCACTCACTGTTACAGTACAGAATACAGGGGCTGGACGCAGACACGTGGCCGTCACTCACTGTTACAGTACAGAATACAGGAGCTGGACGCAGACACGTGGCCGTCACTCACTGTTACAGTACAGAATACAGGAGCTGGACGCAGACACGTGGCCGTCACTCACTGTTACAGTACAGAACACAGGGGCTGGACGCAGACACGTGGCCATCACTCACGGTTACAGTACAGAATACAGGAGCTGGACGCAGACACGTGGCCGTCACTCACGGTAAGAGTACAGAATACAGGAGCTGGACGCAGACACGTGGCCGTCACTCACTGTTACAGTACAGAATACAGGAGCTGGACGCAGACACGTGGCCGTCACTCACTGTTACAGTACAGAACACAGGAGCTGGACGCAGACACGTGGCCGTCACTCACTGTTACAGTACAGAATACAGGAGCTGGATGCAGACACGTGGCCGTCACTCACTGTTACAGTACAGAATACAGGAGCTGGATGCAGACACGTGGCCGTCACTCACTGTTACAGTACAGAATACAGGAGCTGGACGCAGACACGTGGCCGTCACTCACTGTTACAGTACAGAACACGGGCTGGACGCAGACACGTGGCCATCACTCACGGTTACAGTACAGAATACAGGAGCTGGACGCAGACACGTGGCCGTCACTCACGGTAAGAGTACAGAATACAGGAGCTGGACGCAGACACGTGGCCGTCACTCACGGTTAGAGTACAGAATACAGGAGCTGGACGCGGACACGTGGCCGTCACTCACGGTTAGAGTACAGAACACAGGAAGCTGTCAGGTTCTAATCTTTTGTTACTAATTTACTGTAATGTTTGGAAAGTAATTATCAAGAAGAGCGGCATTTCCTGTATTTACTGAACTTACAAAGCCGGAGGCCTGAAGGCCACGAGCCAGAGAGAGGAGATTTCTCTCCAAGCTTTAAATTTTATCCCGGAACATAACTCAGAACTCACCTGATATCTAATCACAGGTATGCCCCGCAACTTCTTCCTCAGGGAGAATACCTCTGGGGAATACAGAGAAGGGTGAGGGCGCCAGTGGCACCGACTATACTTACTTATAGTTCATAATCCACGCACTCTTTTTTGTAGATAGTGGTAATGATTGCCCTCTTACTTAGATGAAACAAAGCAGGTGAAGTGGGAGCCCATATCTTATGATGATGCGGACGAGAATGATGGAGAAGAGAAGGATGTCGAGGAGAAGGATGTCGAGGAGAAGGGTGGTGAGGAGAAGGATGGTAAGGAAAAGTTTGGTGAGTAGAAGGGTGGTGAAGAGAAGGATGACGAAGAGAAGGGTGATAAAGAGAAGGGTGGTGAGGAGAGTGATGGTGAGGAGAAGGGTGATAAAGAGAAGGGTGGTGAGGAGAATGATGTCGAGGAGAAGGGTGGTGAGGAGAAGGATGGTAAGGAAAAGGTTGGTGAGGAGAAGGGTGGTGAAGAGAAGGATGACGAGGAGAAGGGTGGTGAGGAGAAGGAAGGTGGTGAGAAGGACGGTCTTACTCTTCCTAAAACTTACTGAATGAAATAATCTTCCTAACATCAGACATTAATTCAAAATGGGACTGAAATCATAAGAAAGAAAGAATATGCCTCACGTTCTCGCCAAACCACAACCAACTTCAACCCTCCAAATACCCCAACCGGTGATTTTCCCTTTTTTGAAGGACTGGAGATGTGGAAATAGTCTGATAATCCAGAAAAGGGAATTCAGGAACGTTTGATACGCACATAAGAGGTAAAGATCAGAGCAGAGGACAGATGCAGATCATGAGATGAGAGGAGAGACCAGGGAAGAGGGTATTGGGAGATAAGTGAGGAGGAGAAACGCTATGAATAGCATTGTAGGTGAGAGTCGGGATGTTAAATTGAATCCTACAGCATACAGGCAGCCGGTGAAGAGACAGATGGTGGGGAGAGGGGTCTCCCAAGTCTGGCAGGAGCATTCATGGTGGATTTTAAGGTAGAAAGATAGGTAGAAGGGAGACCAGCTAAGACTGAGTTGCAGTAGTCAAGACGGGAGAATGCGGGCCATGAACAAAAGCCTTAGTTGCATCTTTTGTCGGGAAGGGGTGACTATGGACAATGTTTGTTAAGATCTAGGTGGCACTATTAGGAGATAAACTAAGCGTGAGACGCCAAGACTTGTGGTTAAGGAGTTCTGGCCATGGTAATGGCATTGGCACGATTGGCATTGAGACTGTCGAAGGAACATTAGTGCTGGAGAACAGATAAGAAGTTCAGCTTAGAAGAGATGGGGTTTTAGGAACTGTGCAGACATCCAGGAAGAGGAAATTAGTGACACAAGGAGGGAAGGGGAGAGATCAGGGAGAAGAGGGAGCACGACTGGTACAAAAACAAAACACGAAGTGTAAAAAAGTCTATCCGACCAGGCCGGGGGTCTCAATCAATAAAATCCAGAAAGACCCTCAGGGGGCGATGATTTACATACATAAATACCTGGTGAGCCTTACGGGTTTATCCCCACAAATATAACTTTACACACCCTTTGAGAAATGTCTTTGGATTTAAGTGCTGCCATTTATAACCCCGACAAAGAAATCCTATATATATTCCCGTTTCTGACAACCTTCCGGGCCTGGAATTATTACAAATCACCCTCACAAATGGTGAGTAAGGTAACGAGTTCTTCTTGGCGGTGGGATGGGAACTCGTGGCATCCAGAATGGAATTACGGCCGGTGGCTCTGCGGTATAAAACCTATCCAGGTCCCTAGGTTTTTGAGTAAATGAAGGAAGTAGTGCAACCAACGCACGCTATGTAATATTTTAGGTAGGTATTTAAGGGGTTAAGGCAATGTTCTGGTGGTTGATGTGTTACGCGCAGGGGTTGAAACGTAGTCATTCCTGCTGTGGGATAGAAGGAAGCGATGGAACGCATTGTCCGGTAAGAGGGTCGAAGCGTTGGGGGCTCAGGGAATAGACTATTACACTGCGGGTGCATGATTTCTTTCGATATATTTATTTATTTACATAGAGTTATAGGTTTTGTGTGTTTGTATATACAGTATGTATAGTGCTAGTCAGTGTGTGTGTATTTATATATAACACAACAGCACACATACACACATACACAACACAACATTACTTCTCTACTCAGCGGCATAACAAAACATGCTAGAGCTCCTTGCAAGACATACAGTTGGGATCCCCAAGCTTCTCCTGCGCACGCACACACTCTCTACAATACTTACACACACTAACACACACAGTACAATACTTACACACACTAACACACACACACTCTCTACAATACTAAAACACACTAACACTCACTATATGGACAAAAAGTATTGGGACACGTGACCATGACACCAACAGGGTGTAAATACATTAATATGAAGTCATGGCCCCCTTTGCAGATATCACAGCTTCCACTCTTCCGGGGAGGATTTGTGGGGGTTTCTGCGGGATTTTTGCCCGTTCATCCAGTAGAGCGTTTGTGAGGTCAGGCGATGATGGCGGTTGAGACACCCGGCTCACAATCTCCGGGTCAGTGGAACAGGAATTAAATCGGGGGACTGTACTGATTAAAGAGATGTTTTAGGGGACACTGGTTGGACCTGGATTAAATATGGAGTTCAGAGAGCGCTAGAAAGTTCTGCAGCCGGATAAAAGGAGTAACCCTAACCCTGAGGAATCCCTCCTGGCCCCATCGTTATTTAACGACTCGCAGCGAGCATCGGAAGCCAAATATCGATGTTTGCAAATGACACAAAAGCAGGCAATTCCAGTCTGAATTAGGCCTTACTTCCCCGCTAAGAGATCTGATTGGGGGGCCGTGAGATCGAGCAGATGAGATTTAACGCCGACAAACCCAAAGTTCTGCGATAAACGAGTAAATTAGACGTTAAACGGGGTTATGCCTGCACCGGAATGAAGAGAAAGCGGCATCCTGGAAACATGCGGTTTAATAAGTGAAATTGCTTGCAGATTATCTGTGCTAATAATATTAGTAACGTTGTACCGCTCTACTGCCTATGCGCCAGTCCTTGCAGTGATTCACCCAGTATACATTTTTATTGGCGTGTTTGCGTGTTTATCCGTCCTCACGCTTCCTCCTCGGCGTAGAGCCCGGCCTGTGGGCACGCGGACGCTTCCTGCGATGGATCAGGTAAGTGCTGTTTGTCTTCCCTATTGACTCTCCCTAGGAGGAAGCTCATTAAGGATCATTCAAGGTCACTTAAAAATGCAGTTTACTTACCAGGTCTATAGATATTTTACTGACAATAAGCAGTTATTTCGTATTAAAGCATTAAGGCCGTGAACCTGGCGACCCATCGCAGATTTAGTAAATGTGGCGGCGACCAGAAAACCTGAAATAACACAACAATGTCCTCACGTGGATAAAGGAGACACAATCCGTGTCCTTCGGTGCTGTGGTCAGGGGCCTGCAATGACCGGATACTCCATACTCAAACACCTAACACGGCACGGCTTCACCTTGTTCTTGAAGCTAAACAGACGCGTGCATTTAAACGTACATGCGGTGTTCAGACATTTACCAGAGCCACGGTAAAACAGTACCCGAATATCACCCATATAATGAGAAGAGGTGGGGAGAGGGCTGAGAAACCGCCGTCCGGAGAGGGGGTAGAGACATGGATGGGATGGCCATGCAATAGCTGCTTGAATAAAGGTATTTGCTGTATTGGGGGGGGGTTTACTTTTAACTGCCGAGAGAAAAGATCCATCGTAACACCAACGGGGCCACACTTCCATCTAGTCATAAGACATGGCTACGAGACGCTTCTAGTTTGCACGAGGGCCTCAATGATTGAGCCTGACCCGAGACCCCCGGGGGGGCTGCCGTTAGGGAGGTGCCGCCCCAGGTAGACCGTGCTACTGTCTCAGCCTAGTCCCCCACAAGTCAAACGGGTCACTTGGGGAGATGGCCCTGGCCACTGGCCCACTGAGGAGCCTGAAAGCGATGAGAAGACACAGGGGACGGGTTTCACAAGGTATTGGCGCAAACTTCCAAACTTATGCCTTAAAGCTTTTTAGAAATATAAGTAACAAGGAAATCAATTTTATTCTTATTCCACATCGCTCCCCCCTCACGCCGCCGCAGCTGCTTGGGATATCTCCCTGCTTTTTATATTAAACGGCTCCGCTAGTTAGTGTGGTTCTATCACGCTAACCCTTGCTTGTTAACCTTCAACGCCAGGCCTTGAGTAAGCAATGTGTTTCTCGCGTCAGCGATTACTCGCTAATGTTCTGTTGCTGGGTGGGCGATACTTCAATACCCAAGGGACCAATGGGAACCTTTGTTGATGCCAAATCCTCAAACCAAGGAAGGTTACATGACCACTGGTCACCATCACACCTCTCGAGATAGAACGGAAGCCGAAACGTGCTTTGTGACACCGGACGGTCGAGTGGACTACCTGGAAGGCATTTCTCCATTGCTTGGGAGTAAAAATAATTAAAACTAAAAATCAATTTGCTTTTATTATCACAAGTACTTGTATACTTACCCATGTAGCATTAACCCCTTCATGATAACGTCCATACATGTGCGTGCTCACAATGCTTTGTCATTAAGGGGTGAAGGTGAACTCTGAACCAAATACACCAACCTACGGTAACACAAGGACATCATACAGAAAAACCACGTCTCTCTTCCAGCCCCTCCGCGCACGCAGGTAAGCGGACGCGTCTTTAGTGTTACAATATCACGGGTGGGCCTTTCAACCATAATCAGGAACAACGTGACACGATCTGCAGAATATATCTAGAAATCGTTTGGTCCCCGTTCTACATTTTTATTGTACGCTGTAAAGTCTCGTCTGGCTGCCTATTGATTTATACAGACCCAGTCCTCGGCAGATTAGCGCCAATCATTTAAGTGCATTTAACGGACATGCTCCAGTTTCTGTAGACTTTTTACATTGATGCAGGTCCTGACAGCCTGAGAATCAGAGTCCCTTCTTAATCTCATAAACATTCTTCACTGCATAAATGTCTCTATGAGCCCCAACAAGAGACAATCGGGGTCTCAGGAGAGTCTGCTCAAGTCATGGGAGGGTGAAGAGACTTCCTTTCCGTGTTCCTCAAAGACATGGGAAAGGATGATTAAAAAATGTTTGGAATCTACCGGCCAAGTAGGTTGCGCATGTCCACCCCGGTTGGGTTAACTCATTTCCACAGGCACCAGGTACAAACCAGCAAACCCTGAGCAGGCGAGACATCTACACACAGGGTCCTTCGTTGGAGTGCGACCTCTGATGAGTGACCAGCTGGTAGCTCCAGCAGAAACTTCGTCCGCACTCGATGCAGGTGTAGGGTTTCTCGCCGGTATGGACCCTCTGGTGTCTAACGAGCTGATAACTCCAGCTAAAGTTTTTCCCACACTCCATGCACGAGTACGGCTTTTCGCCCGTGTGCGTCCTCTGATGTTTATTGTAATCTGAGTTGCGACTGAAGTTTTTGCCGCACAGTAGACACTGGAAGGGCTTTTCGTTGCTGTGAGTGACGCGGTGGCGGTCGCAGCCCACTTTATCGATGAAACTTTTGCCACATTCGGGGCAGGAGTAAGGCTTTTCCCCAGTGTGTATCCTCTGGTGGGTGACCAGCACTGACCGCTGGCTGAAGCTCTTGCCGCACGCACTGCAGGTGTAGGGCTTCTCTCCGGTATGAATGCGCTGATGCATGACAAGCTTGGAGCTCTCGCTGAAGCCTTTCCCGCAGACATTGCAGGTGTAAGGTCTCTCCCCGGTGTGCGTTCTCTTGTGCGTGATAAGGTGTGAGCGCACACTAAAGCTCTTGCCGCAGTCAGCACATGTGTACGGACGCTCCCCGGTGTGGGTCCTCTGGTGTATGACCAGTTTGGAGCTCTCGCTGAAGCTCTTGCCGCACTCAACGCACGTGTAAGGCCTTTCTCCAGTGTGAGTCCTTTGGTGTCGAGCAAGCTGCGAGCTCTCACTGAAGCGCTTACCGCAGTCCGGACACGCAAACGGCTTCTCGCCCGTGTGTATCTTGTGATGTCGAATGAGCAACGAGCAGGAAGTGAAACTTTTGCCGCACTCTATGCAGGGAAAGGGTCTCTCCCCTGTGTGGTTCCGATGGTGCTGAATGAGCAGGGATTTCTGGCTGAACCTTTTCCCACATAAAGTGCACAAGAATGGCTTCTCTTTACTTCCTTTCTGAGAGTTGGCAGAGTTGGCGCAGTACCTTTCCACTCCCACTCGGACATATTGCTCCTCGGCTTCCGTGGTCTCCGGTGATACAGAAAGACTATGCTCTGAATAGCCAGTAGCGTATTTCCCGGGTGGACTTCCAGATTGTCCATCCGAGGAGCCGGCTCCTTCTTCACTCTCTTTATGTTCAGAGAGCGTTGCGGGATAAAGCGAGTCAAATACTTTCTTACTCCTATGTGCAAAGTGCGAAGACATTTCAGGAGGTAAAAGGGAGACCGTTCTAACGCCAATCGACGGTTTCTCCGGAGAGCTCTGTGGTGGATTTTTGTGTGTTTTGGTGGGCTTCCGTCTACGTCGGACTCGTTCTCCACCTGAATGTTGCTGGGGAATAGCCATCTTTTGGGAGTCAGTTGGAAGTGGCGTAATTTCACTTGCAGCCCCTAAGAGGGGGGGGAACAAGCAGAGAAATTACACATTTTTAGAACACATAATTCAATAAAACATACAAAGTAATACAAGAAAAAAAAAATCACAGTTGAGATCAAGTCTGCACACCCTTAGCCCCTTTAGCATGAACGACAGTAGCAGTGTTTTGGAAGAGTTGTCTAGGAGGCCCCAAATTCTTCGTCACGGCAAAACGCCTCCGTGTCACGCAACGTCTTTGGTCATCTTGCAAAAATAAATCCGGTTTGATGGTGTAAATTGAATTGGTCGGGTTCAAAGACATGGCGTATTTGGGACGTCTTTGAACCCGACCGATTCAATTTACACCATCAAACCAGATTTTTTTTTGGAAATTAGACAACCCAGAGTATATCAAATGCCAGCCTTTGTCAAAGTTTGTGGTAGTAATTTTTTGGTGTTTTTTTCATACATATCGTACTTTTACAGCCCTTGGCATGTGTCACTGTCAAACAACATCATCTCCTGAGTACAGTGACACCATCCATGCATGGGTCTGTCTGGGGGTGCAGAATTTTGTTTTACATTTTCCCATCTAGACACCCCAGGGTATTTCATATTTTAGTGGTTCTGGGGACTGGCTGGTGGCTGCTCTTCTGTTCCACATATCACGCCACCTTCTAGACAGGCATGACTGCTGGTTGGAAACACAAAGGTTCAACCTAGGCCGTGACTCAATAAACAGGTATATTCACCTTAAATGGGGCCACCCTGAGGGCCAATTCATTCTTAAATCTGGGTGGGGGGTGCCACCGAAACCTCGACTCTGTGTTTCTTTATTAATCACGGTGAGGAGCAGACAGCATACTGACCCCAGCGAGCACTTTGCATCACGTAAGCCTTTAACATACAGAACGGGGCAGGGATGAACCACAGGGTTTAGACGCCTGTAAATATTCAGGAGAGGGGCCATGACTTGCCCTACATTATAACCCACAAAATGTAATACAAAGATAATTTGTGTGTTGGTTTGGTGGGACTGAAGCTTTAATAACTTCCTTAACGCTGCTAAACATTAATCAGTCCCTATGGCAACGTTACTGTCACAGAGAGTTGCGGCCACTGCCGTGGGACATGTCTGTGAAGTGGGAGAGAGCTTGTTTCCCCCTCTTGTAACTAGGATTCTCAGTAAGCCGCATGCGCAGTAACTCAGTTACATCTTGGCTTTTTATGCCAAGTATATTCATCTAAGCACTAAGAGACGCGCATTGTGGCCCCCATATGCCGCCCATAAAGCTGTGCTCAGAACTCCAATGCAATTCACATGCATGCGCCGTTGACCCGCAGGGGCCCCTTTATTGGGTGTTGAAAGTAAACGTGCAGTAGACCCAAAGTGTCACTCATGCATGCGCAGTGGACCAGTAGTGTGGTGCATGCATACAGTCATTTCCTTCTTTAAACAAAAGGCTCCATAAGGCACAGGTGCTCTCAGGAGCCGGCCAACTGCCAGACTACGGTCACAGCGCCCCCGCTGTCTGAGGCATGCAATGGAATCTGTCAGAAACCAACCTGCGCATGATGACGGAGGGGAGCTGGGCTCTGGATCCTCCATTTCCTGCTTTGTGACTTCTGCAAAGAAAACACAAGCAAAATCAGAGACTGATCCCAGAAAATAGTGTGCCGTTCCTGCCAGGGCACCATCCACGCACACACCAGCCTCGATCCCTCCACACACACACACCAGCCTCGATCCATCCACACACACACACCAGCCGTGATCCATCCACACGCACACGCCAGCCTCCATCCATCCACGCACACACACCAGCCTCGATCCATCCACGCACACACACTAGCCTCGATCCATCCACACACACACACACCAGCCTCGATCCATCCACACACACACACCAGCCGTGATCCATCCACACGCACACGCCAGCCTCCATCCATCCACGCACACACACCAGCCTCGATCCATCCACGCACACACACCAGCCGTGATCCATCCACACGCACACGCCAGCCTCCATCCATCCACGCACACACGCCAGCCTCCATCCATCCACGCGCACACGCCAGCCTCCATCCATCCACGCGCACACGCCAGCCTCCATCCATCCACGCGCACACGCCAGCCTCCATCCATCCACGCGCACACGCCAGCCTCCATCCATCCACGCGCACACGCCAGCCTCCATCCATCCACGCGCACACGCCAGCCTCCATCCATCCACGCGCACACGCCAGCCTCCATCCATCCACGCGCACACGCCAGCCTCCATCCATCCACGCGCACACGCCAGCCTCCATCCATCCACGCGCACACACGCCAGCCTCCATCCATCCACGCGCACACGCCAGCCTCCATCCATCCACGCGCACACACGCCAGTCTCCATCCATCCACGCACACACACGCCAGTCTCCATCCATCCACGCGCACACGCCAGCCTCCATCCATCCACGCACACACACGCCAGTCTCCATCCATCCACGCGCACACGCCAGCCTCCATCCATCCACGCACACACACGCCAGCCTCCATCCATCCACGCACACACACGCCAGTCTCCATCCATTGTTAAAAAAGGTTTGGAAATCATAAAACGCTGCTTGTACTCATTGCCCTATAACTTATACAGAACCCGTTATACAGTCCGTCCCTCCGTCATACGGTGACAGCGTTATACAGAACCCGTTATACAGTCCGTCCCTCCGTCATACGGTGACAGCGTTATACAGAACCCGTTATACAGTCCGTCCCTCCGTCATACGGTGACAGCGTTATACAGAACCCGTTATACAGTCCGTCCCTCCGTCATACGGTGACAGCGTTATACAGAACCCGTTATACAGTCCGTCCCTCCGTCATACGGTGACAGCGTTATACAGAACCCGTTATACAGTCCGTCCCTCCGTCATACAGTGACAGCGTTATACAGAACCCGTTATACAGTCCGTCCCTCCATCATATGGTGACAGCGTTATACAGAGAGCGTTATACAGTCCGTCCATCTGTCATACGGTGACAGCGTTATACAGAGAGCGTTATACAGTCCGTCCCACCGTTACACCGCGTTATACAGAGAGCGTTATACAGTCCGTCCCTCCGTCGTACGGTGACAGCGTTATACAGAGAGCGTTATACAGTCCGTCCCACCGTTACACCGCGTTATACAGAGAGCGTTATACAGTCCGTCCCTCCGTTACACAGCGTTATACAGAGAGCCTTATACAGTCCGTCCCTCCATCATACGGTGACAGCGTTATACAGAGAGCGTTATACAGTCCGTCCCTCTGTCATATGGTGACAGCGTTATACAGAGAGCGTTATGCAGTCCGTCCCTCCGTCATTCGGTGACAGCGTTATACAGAGAGCGTTATACAGTCCGTCCCTCCATCATATGGTGACAGCGTTATACAGAGAGCGTTATACAGTCCGTCCCTCCGTTACACAGCGTTATACAGAGAGCGTTATACAGTCCGTCCATCTGTCATACGGTGACAGCGTTATACAGAGAGCGTTATACAGTCCGCCCCTCCGTCATACGGTGACAGCGTTATACAGAGAGCGTTATACAGTCCGTCCATCTGTCATACCGTGACGGCGTTATACAGAGATCGTTATACAGTCAGTCCCCCCGTCATACGGTGACAGCGTTATACAGAGAGCGTTATATAGTCTGTCCATCTGTCATACGGTGACAGCGTTATACAGAGAGTGTTATACAGTCCGTCCCTCCGTCATACGGTGACAGCGTTATACAGAGAGCGTCATACAGTCAGTCCCTCCGTCGTACGGTGACAGCGTTATACAGAGAGCGTTATACAGTCCGTCCCACCGCGTTATACAGAGAGCGTTATACAGAGAGCGTTATACAGTCCGTCCCTCCGTTACACAGCGTTATACAGAGAGCCTTATACAGTCCGTCCCTCCGTCATACGGTGACAGCGTTATACAGAGAGCCTTATACAGTCCGTCCCTCCGTCATACGGTGACAGCGTTATACAGAGAGCGTCATACAGTCCGTCCCTCCGTCATACGGTGACAGCGTTATACAGAGAGCGTTATACAGTCCGTCCCACTGTCACACAGCGTTATACAGAGAGCGTTATACAGTCCGTCCCTCCGTCATACAGTGACAGCGTTATACAGAGAGCGTTATACAGTCCGTCCCTCCGTCGTACGGTGACAGCGTTATACAGAGCTCATCATACAGTCCGTCCCTCCGTCGTACGGTGACAGCGTTATAAAGAGAGCGTTATACAGTCCGTCCCTCCGTTACACAGCGTTATACAGAGCTCATTATACAGAGCTCGTTATACAGTCCGTCCCTCCGTCATACATTCAGTCCCGTCTCGCGTTATATAGTATTGCAGTCATCCAAACCTCCCTCTCCCGGTACACGGCGGCAGCTCGGGTTATACGCAGCCCGGTACACGGAGGCAGCTCGGGTTATACGGAGCCCGATCCCCGCTGTAACGACATTATATTTTACGTCATATTCCCCGTTCTCTCTACACACTCACCCGGTCACGTGGGCGGTCGCGTCACATCCGGGATTGCCCCTACTTTATTTTTTAAGACTTTATTAACACAGCACATAGTGACAGTGATGGCATCAGCAGGGGCCATGGGACACAGAAGGAGAGATATTAGGGGACCAAAGGGGCCACAAAACAGAGGGAGAGATGCCGGGGGGCAGAAGGAGAGATATTAGGGGACCAAAGGGGCCACAAAACAGAGGGAGAGATGCCGGGGGGCAGAAGGAGAGATATTAGGGGACCAAAGGGGCCACAAAACAGAGGGAGAGATGCCGTGGGCCCAGAGGTTAGAGAAGGGAGTTGCACTCAGAACAAGGAGAAAATGACCATTAACGGAGTTATTAAAAAATAAAAGTACTTTATTTACAACCAAACAAGGAGATTTACATTAAATAAAGGGATCACATGCGGCAGAAGAGCGGAAATGGCCTAGGAGACCCCGACGTCTCGACTACGAAGTCAGATGGCCCTTTAAAACGATTTGTCTGCCACATGTGCTTGCTTTAACACAATAACAAAAGGAGACGAGTGCCCCGCTCCCGGGAGCTTACAATCTAGTGGGTGGTTGAGGAGAAGTGAAGCAGTAGGAGAGGAGGCTGGGATGGGGATGAGTTGGTCGGTCCGGATGATCTGTAGAGGTTGTTAGTCGTTTAGGATGATGGCTGAGAGTGTTGGGTACAAAGGTTGTGCGCTTCTCGAAAAAGGCGGATTTTCCGAGAGCTTTTGAAAGTTGTGCACGAGGGAGAAAGTCTGACGAACCGGGACGGGACGGGTGCAGCGCGGGTGAAATCCCAAATACAGGCAGTAAAGATAGAGGAGGAGAGACATGGGAGTGCAGTTATTTGGGGGGGGGAGAGGGTGTTTGGATAGGAGAGACATAGGGGGTGCAGGGTGGTTAAGGGTCTTGTAGGTTTAATTTGGGTTAAATGTGATTCTGGCGGGTACGGGAAGCCAGTGGAGCGATGGGCACAGCGGAGCAGCAGATGAGGAACGGTGAGGGAAAAAATATTAATCTTAGCTGCGGTATTGAGCGGATTGGAGCGGTGAAGACGAGTAAGTAGGGCGTTGTAAAAGTCCAAACAAGATATCACAAGGGAGTGGAATAATATTTTCGTTTCTTGTGTGAGGAATGGGCGGATTCGGAAGATGTTTTTTCAGGTGAAGACGGCAGGAGTTGGTGAGGGATTGATTGTGAGGCATGAAGGAAAGAGGAGACAGCGCGGCAGCAAGCTTGGTCAGTTGGTTGGATGGTGGAGTTGTCAACAGTAATAGATATATCAGGAGTTGTGGATGGAGGGATGGTGGGGTCACCATAGTCTCATACTTGGAGATCTTGAGCTTTAAGTAATGGGACTCCATCCATGATTCAATCCCAGAAAGACAGTGGGTGAGGCGAGTTAGAAAAGAGGGTGAGAGGTGGTAGAGGAGATATAGATTAGGGTAACGTTGGTGTATAGGTGGTACTGGAAGCCAATGTAATATATGAGATGTCCAAGGGAAGAGATGGAGAAGAGTAGAGACCCGAGACACCCTTGCTCTAAGGTAACAGGAAAGACCTATAACACGCTAATGCTGCCCGGGGCAGATGGGTCACTCTCTGCTGTAGGGTAACATCGATTCTCCGTCCACGATATACAAAGTAGACTCTGATCCCTCTTTACTGCAAATAGTTGTCCCCGTTCATTTGAATGAAAAGAAACACCCCCTATGATTAAAATGGTGGAGTCAGAGGCGGGCTATTTGTCTAACTGGTTGGGACATTTAGGAGAAGAATAATTGGTTTTATTTACATAGTTTAATTTATAAAGCAGTTTTGCTGTTTCTATACCCTCATACCCAGCCCACATTCTGAGCTTCCAGAAGAGAGGGGCATTGGGGGGAAAGGGGCATTGGTCAGGGTTCCACCCTGCCACCCTGGACTATGCAATAGTTAAACATTGTTGTGTAGTGGCCACCCTTCCCTCTCAGGAGCACCCGTTTCTAATTACCGTATTTGCTTGATTATAAGACGACCCCCCAAAATCTGAATATTAACTTAGGAAAAAAAGAAAAAGCCTGAATATAAGACGACCCTAAAGGAAAAAAGTTTTACCAGTAAATGTTAATTCATGTAAACTATTTTTTTTAATAAAAGCTATGATTGAGAAAAATATTTTTTTTTTGTTTTTATTTCTTTTATATTTTCTATTGTATTTTCCAACCTGTCCCCCAGTTACGCACATCTGCCCCCAGGCTTGCCACACCAATATGGCACTGTGCCCCATGATATGCCTTTTAACCCTCTATA
The DNA here is from genome assembly GCF_027358695.1 of Spea bombifrons. Lineage (NCBI taxonomy): Eukaryota > Metazoa > Chordata > Amphibia > Anura > Pelobatidae > Spea > Spea bombifrons. Next base: position 141,381,697 of record NC_071088.1, on the reverse strand, counting down.
TGCCACTGTGCCCCATGGTATGCCTTTTGACCCCCTATGTGCCACTCTGCCTCCAGAAATGCCTTATACCCCTATATCCCATTCTGGCATTTAGGGGGTTAAAATGCATATTATGGGGCAGAGTGGCATATAGGGAGGTATAAGGCATTCCAGGAGGCAGAGTGGCATTAAGGGAGTTAAAAGGCATTATATAGAGCACTCTGCCTCCAGAAATGCCTTATACCCCTATATGCCACTCTGGCATTTAGGGGGTTAAAAGGCATATTATGGGGCAGAGTGGCATATAGGGAGGTATAAGGCATTTCAGGAGGCAGAGTGCACTATTAAATGCCCCCTTAACGCCACTCTGCCTCCTGAAATGCCTTATACCTCCCTATATGCCACTCTGCCCCATAATATGCCTTTTAACCCCCTAAGTGCCAGAGTGGCATATAGGGGTGTAAGGCATTCCAGAAATGCCCTACACACACACACACACACACTTACTTACTTACCGGTGCTTCCAATTTCCTGCTGTATTGCCGGGGCAGCGGGTTGACGTCTCATTCCGCGGCAGCCGGAAGGAGGTGGAGTTGGCAGCGGGGGTTTGTATGCGTCCGTCGCAAATACCTTCCCCGGCTGTCAGAGATCAGGAACTCTGGAACTCTGATCTCTGACAGTCGGGGAAGGTATTTGCGACGGACGCATACAAACCCCCGCTGCCAACTTCACCTCCGGATGCACCGGTAAGTGTGTGTGGGGGGGCGACGACAGGAGGATCCAGGTCCCCTGCAGCGGTGCGGGGGATCTGGATCTTAGTCTCCTAATCAGACCTCTATTTGAGGTCTGATTAGAAGACGACCCCGATTATAAGACGAGGGGTATTTTTCAGAGCATTTGCTCTGAAAAAAACCTCGTCTTATAATCGAGCAAATACGGTATTTGGGACAGCTGAGCCACGTTACCTGAGTTTAGCCCCTTTATATACCCTCTCTGCCCTTCAGCCTGGGCCTTTGCAGTGTATTCTGCTTTGCTGTTTCTCTGCTTCCTCGTCTTCTGCTGTTCCCAGCGATTCCCTGTTGGATTTTACCTGTTTTGACTCGGGTTGTCCTGACCTTGCTCTCGGCTTCAGATTTGGCTTGCGTTCCTGTGGTCTCCTGCTATCTCCTCAGCTTACCTGACTACGTGTGCCCTGCCTGAGGGCTGCCTGCCGTGTGCCCTGACAGCATTAGGGAAGGAAATAGGGCAACAAGGAAAGGGATGAGCAGGATTGGAGGCAAAGAGGGACTGGTCAGATTAAACAAGGTCACTTTGCAGGTGTACACTTCAGGGGTATTTGGAACTAGATTTCTGAAGCTGTGTGAGGATTCTGGGGCCCCTGAATAGATTTAGCCCTCGTGGCCACGGTGGAGTAAAATCATGCCTGAGAACCTTCCTTGTTTTGCCATGGCGCTAAATCTCCAGGTCAGGGTAGAGGCATTAAGGCACGCCCACTGTGTGCCCACTTCTCCTCGTGCATTGGAGCCGGCGCAGTGCTTGACGCAGACACGTTTCCCACGCTACTGAGGGCTAAAGGGCTTCCCGCTGCAGTGTGTGGCGTTTGATTCCCTTCTGTGAGTTTATACAGCCCCCACAGTGCAAGGGGCAGCAATGCGTGGACATTACATGTGCCTTGGAACTAAATGTAGTGGCCGTGTGTGTGGCGCGTGTCACCTTCGTTTCACTGTAGATCTATGAATGGATACATCTCCATCCTATGAAAAAGACACTTTTTATTCCCCTCATTCCATAGTAATGCCAAAGAATGCGTAGGGTGCGTCACCAGGGCTGGGTACGATGTCAGACACTTTGCCTCAATTTAATACCCCCCACCAGACGTCCCTCTACCGTGTGAGGGCAGCCACGTGATTGCTGACATCACAGCCTGTGTATTCCTGCTATATGTAGCCCCAGAGTTCCTGACCCGAGCCCACGTACAGACCGCATCCACTGCACCAAAAAGAGCCACGTCCCTCTCTTCAGGAGCTGTCCGGTTACCCAACCTGTCTTGGTGTTCGTGGAATCTGTACCTTCTTCTCACCGCCTGCTTGAACTGATTCAGCCTGCATCTTCCATGATTTGCTATTTTACTGCCGCATGCGCTTCACCATCTGTCTTTTTGACTTTTAAAATCGCTGAAATGCCTCTTTCCTAGGCATCAAACTGGAGGGGTCTTTGCCCCAGCTAAACAAGCAGTGTTTTTTTAGACGCTCATTTAGTTGACTGGGACAGATGGCGGGACGTCCCATGCTCAGCCATTGATGCCCAGTTCACACAAAACGGGGATTGAAGCTGCCTGTTGTTTATCCAGAACAACGGCACATCGGGCTGCTAACGTGGCTGACAGGCCACAGTGTTTCACATAGTAAAACTCTGAAGAGCAGACGTGGGGCCGGTTCCTGGGCGCCTCCTCGGTGTCCCGCTGCGGGAGGGGAAGCCACTCGCTCCATGTCGGCACGCACGTGCACACTGTGGCCCACACTACTCAGTGTGCCCGAGCCAGTGGGTTGGAAAGCATGGTGTGCACACTCCTCCCGACATGCAGGTCAGGTGGGGACCAGGAGGGCACAGGTACCGATCACACTGCTGGGGCTGTGGAGACTCCTCCTTTGTTACCCCAGCGACAGGGGCATTCCTGCTCACCTGGAGCTATAAAGCCCCAGAGTACCTGCAGCTCAATGCCAGGTTATTCTGCAGCCCAACTTCCAGAGACCTAGCACTTGCTTCTGCTTTCCTGTTACTACACTCCTGTTCCCAGTTTTGGACGCCTGGCTTATTGACCCTCGGCTTATTGTCTGCACCTCTGCTGCCTGCCCCAGACCAACTGTCTGACTACAGATTTTCTCGCTCCCTTTGGACTTGATGCTCTTGGACATTTATTTGTTTTGTTTGTTGCTCCTTGCTATTGGGTTCCAGACCAACCTATCGGGGTCAGGCTGTTTAAAGAAACCATGGGTCTTCCTTTAACTATCTAGTTCCGTGTAAGTTATTATGTTATAGGTTGGTTATTTTTTTTCTAAGTTTCAGACTGTATTTTGGCATTTAACAAAGTTTTTATTCCATAGCTGGACGGCCAGCACACATGGTCCATTAGTTTGAAATCTGCGGCAGAAATAGAATTTCTGATGGTCTCGCCTGTAAGTAATAATAATAATAATAAGTCTGCCGAATCCATCTAATGTTGGATCAGTAATGGGCGCCGAGGTGTTCCGCGGTCCGCTGCAGGATCTCCTTTTCATTAGCGTACAGCGGGATTTTACGGTCCAAGAGCTGCCACCGAAGTGAGATCTCAGAGTTTGATTCCTGGAGGTTCTAATGGAGAGAAGATTCCAGACACACTGATATTAATTGTTTGACTGTCTTGTTTTTTTGTCCCCTGTCATGGTAACCCTTTAGGGCTGATGACTCATGGGGGTTTGTTTAAGTTTGGGAGGGGGGGCACTGGTTGATTGCTAGGGTGGGAATCCTTCCTTGCCTGCTCAGTCCCCTGTTATGTCTATGTCTTATGTGCTCATTGGGGGGACACAGGGTGACCGGGAAACCCCGTCTGGTCTGCCGGAACCAGACTCCCATGAACTAGCTGGCTATATGGGCTCTACAAGCCAGGAAAAGCTTGATGCGCCTTACCAGGAACTGTGGCGATGCTCGCTGACAATTAGATCAGTGTCGCTACAGGCGCCCTTTGCCCCACCACGTCGCTCTTTTGATGTTAAGTTAAGCTTGTGATGGGCAACACTCAGCGGTGGTTACATTAAGGGACCAGGGTCTACCCAGCTGTGGCTATGAAACTCTGGCTCGGCTACTGCACGGACTGTTCCCGGGGAAGTTTCTGATGCTGCTGCTCAGGGTCCAGATGTTGGATCATGTCGGTTTTTGGATCGTAACATGTTCGGACCCTGAGCTCTTATTATTATAAAGCCGCATCTACTATCCATACCTCTTGAAGTCTCTCCATGCTCTCTAGACTTTCCAGGTGGACATTCACAGCTTGCGTCTCAATCCAGGAATTATCTGTATTCCTTGGGTCATCCAGATAGCCACGAAATACCTGCAGGATCTCACATTAATTATAGGAGAATACAAAGCGGGCATTTACTGTATTTTTAAGGGACACTTTTTATGTGAGACACATTAACTAACTCTGTGCCATCTCCCCTATACCTGCTATGAATGTTGGTGACATGTATCACCTGCTTTATGCCTGACACAGACACGTATCAGAGCATCACCTTCCCTATGCCTGTCGGGGACACATGTCACAGCGTCACCTGCCCTGTGCCTGTCAGGGACACATATGTGACGGAACCCTCCATCACTGGGGGGCCCTGGAGATGCCTGACAGACAGCCTCCTCCCTATTGACTATGGGCCCTGGGTTTGTAGAGACTTCTGTGTCACCCCCAGCAGTATCATCTCATCACTGGCTGAGGGGATTATCTCCAGCAGACAGCCAGGATCTGCCACCAGGGAGTGACCACCATTGTTTTATTTTAATATCAGACCCCCCCACCCCATGGTGAACTACTATGTTGTATGTCAGTATCCCCCCACCCAGTTCCTCCACTACAGACATTTACCCCGGCCAAACCTCAGAACTGATTTGGGCCAGTAATAGATAGTGGAGGTTGGGACTAGAGAACTGCATTGGGAGGCGCGATCCGCCAAAAAATTTGCGGGTGGTCTTTCTGAGGTTGCGGGCGGTCAGGCGCTGTACCTGCGGGTCCCGGTAATCCCGCATGGCTGCCTTCTCGCAGCTCCCTTACGGTGTCTCCTCTCTTGCTCTGTCCAGGAACAAAACGGAGTCACGTGATCTGACGTCACTTCTCGTGACTCCGCCTTGTTCCTGGGCGGAGCAAGAGAAGAGACGCTGTGAGGGAGCAACTCGAGGGCAGCCTTGCGGGACTGCGCGGGAAATTCAGGTAAGGAGGGGGGCTTGATTGGCCACAAATGTGGCGGGAGTGGGTGGGATTGGCCACAAATGTGGCTGCTCTACCATGGCAGAAGAGTGTAGCCCTGGGGGTGGAGGTTGTGTTCCCCGCTGGCTTTTCCCAGCTCCCTGCAGAATCACCGGTCTCTAAAGCTACCCTTGGTATCCCCGTACTAACCACAGTACCCATCCCGGAGCGTCCTCTAGGTCCCTCCAGTGTCCCAGTAGAGGCCCCTCTTCCTACGTCTACGCGTTTCTCAGGTTCCCCGAGTGCCCCCGGCCCGATGAGCAGAGCTCTCTTTCCCCGCAACCGCCCTGGCCCGGCAGCTGCCTCAGACCCAGTCCCCAGGGTATAGCTATGGGTGTAACGGACTTACGTGTGGCTGCTACAGACGAAGCAGCTTCCCATACTACTACGGGAGAGGATCCGCGTGCTGCCGAGCTAACAAAGATGGCCAACCGGCGTCCTGTATCCTGCAGCGCCACATCAAAGATGGCAGACAAAGTAATCCACGGCCAACCGCACATGCGCGTGCCACACCAAAGATGGCCGACTGCTACGACCTGCGGCACACTGCGCATGTGCGGCCCACAAATTAAGGGGACATTATCCAATTTCTACTTTTACCTGCAATTAGTAGGAGGCGGGGTTTTTCTGTTTGGGGCTATTTAAGGACCCTTTAGCTGACTAGTCATTGCCTGTCAAAGAGATTATTTTCCTGTTTCTCTGGGCTCTATATGTGTCACGACCGAGGTACGGGTTCTGGATCTGCGCTGCAGAATCGGCGCCTCCTGGTGGACGCACTGTCACCAGGGCACAGGAGATACAGGCCGTTCACCACCGAGAGTAATGAGTAGGTGAAACTCAGGAACAGAAAAATAAAAAATAATAATATTATCCGAGGGGTCAGGCAATAGAGTAGTCGGGGTCACAAGCAAAGGTCAGGGCAGGCATCGAAACAACGGAGGTCGGGTTCAAGCAGGAGTCAATACCAGAGAGATAAATCAGGATTCAAAACGCTAGTGTAGGCAAAAAGGCACTAACACAGGCAAGGGTGTAGTGCCAAATGAGGGTTTAAATATCGCTCCAACTATACAGATCCTACCCTCCTAATTAGGGGGAGGAGGAAAAATAATATATGTCACTTATTGCATGCGCAAACGGCTCTCACGACGTAGAGGCGCGCGCCCCGTCACGATCCCTCGAACTCGCCGGGGACGCGCAGCACGGGCTGCGTCTCGGCGTCCCTGCCTGCGGCAACACGACGGGAGCGGTAACAATATGTGATTCAGTGTTTCTCCAGTTCTGTCTTGTCTCACGGTTAACCTGTCCTCTGCAATCCTTGGTCCTGGCTTCGCTTCACGGTTGTCCTGCTTGCTCCTGTTCTGACTTCAGCTTCTTCTCTCCGTTATCCAGACTTCCCCAATTCCTGACCTCGGCTAAGTTTTAGGACTCTGCACCTGTGTTCTCTCGCCTGCCCTGGTTCGTGCCTAGGTTCTGCACCGTGGATCCTCAGCTTACGTTCCTGACTGGTCCCTGCCCGTTACAATATGCCCCTGTCTGAGCTGGGACCGTCCTCCAATTCACAGAGGAGTGCTGACTATATTTTTAGGCAACCAGTGCCCCGGCCCAGCCTCTCTGGCCCTGAACTAAGCCCTGCACCTTTGAACTTTGTCCACTCCGACAGCCTGCAGCAGACCCGTATGGATCTGCCTGGTCGGCTGGGCCATTGGTCAAGGGGAAGAACCCTGTCACAGGGCCAGGTTAACTCGAGTTGTCTGGGTTGTCTGAGGGCAATTTAGGCAAAATATTTTGCTATGTGGAAATGTTTTGGAACTCTTTATTGAAGATTCATGTTAAATGTAGCCGGGTCATTGAGCACTTTTGTGTCCCATGTCTGATACCATGACCTGGTAAGATTCTATAATGTGTGTTAAGTTATAACCGGCCCCGGAGACTGAATGGAGCTGCAGCTCCGGACCTTCAAAGGGACAATCATGTAACCTGGCCAGCACAGCCCTGTCTGCCCAGACGGCCCCCACAGGGTTGGGGGGGAGAACACAGGCGGGGGAAATCCAGTGTATCCCTTAATCCCCTAACCCGATCCATTGCCTGTGTCCTCCCCGAGCTGATGGGATTTGGGGTTGGGTTCTGTGCGTATTGAGAACATCTGATAAAGGAATGTTAATAAAATCACGGCTCTGTATAAGTTCTATGTGTTTTTAAAGTTGTTCTTGTTTTACTACCCGGCTGGTGGTCTGACTGATCCGTGGATAGCAGGAGCTATCCTTATGATGGTGCTGACTGATGATTCCTCAGACCTCAAACAGGGGTACCCAGCCTTGGGTACGGTGACCCTGTAACAACGTATGACAGTGTTACCTGCCCTATGCCTGTCAGGGACACGTATCATAGAGTCAGCTCCCCATGCCTGTTAGGGACTCCTGTCACAGACTCATGTGTCTCATCGCTGTCTGTGGCTTACAGTGTAGGGAACAGTCTGATATATGTGATTGCAATATTTACTCCATAGTTTCTAACCTCAGTTCCTCCTCCGAGCAGTGCTAGAAATTCACTTAGATATTGAGTCTTCAAAATGGACCGTAGTTTAGGTGGAATCTTCTGTCCAGGATCCAGGGTGCCCTGCAATGCAAGATAATACATCATTGTGTAATGCTTCATGTTGCTGAGGTTTGTAGGAAACCTGGGAAAATTCCTAAAGGACAATGTGACACTAATGGCTCCTGCAGGTCACGAGTGGGGTGTTCAAGGCAATAATCAGGCTGAAGCAGCCAAGTGACACAGGAGACACAACGACCTGTGAATGCCCGGTGGTGGCCAGGATCCTCATAAAAAACAATGCTTGGAAGGGACATTTTCCATTACTTAAGTTCCTGACTCTTGGTGTGTCATCACTCAGTGTGTTAGTTTATTCTATTACATGACAGCTTTTGCATCCACACATGCATGTCCCACGATGGCATACACTTCCCCAGCTGTGCACACACACATTTATATTTCACAACTATATACAGGGTTGCGCAAGTCTTTCCACAAATCCAAACATTGACTTATTGGATCCTCACCCCAGGCAGAGCCCACAGCTCGTTATTTTTGTGTTTTACAACCAGAACATCCAGCATCTTCCGGGACATCTTCCTTGGAGAAAAGTCCATAAAGTTTAAACTCCAGCTGTGAGGAGGAAATATAGATAAGTAAGATTATTGCCGGTGTCATCCGCATACAGAGACTGTAGATGTCATAAGAGTTATTCTATGTATGACCATCCCCGTTCCTAAAAGCCCATCGAGCCTAAATTGGGATTATTATCAATTGGAACTTTTTCTATTCCACCAAGTCAACCAGACGGAATCTAATAATCACATCAACACACAGACGTGGTCATTTCCACAATGTCTTCTACAACCAGACTTACAATGATGTTCACTGTGTCATCTACACATGAGTAATCCATCAAAGGCCCATTGTGAGCCTCACAGTGTCCCACCGACCAAAGGTTGGACCTCAGAGTTTCATCGAAGCATATGTGATTGTAAATCACACACAGACCTTGTGCGTCATAAGAGTTACATTTGGGGTTCAGTGTTGAACCTGATGGACTTGTTTCCTTTTTTAACATTACCGTGTTACTATAGTAGACTCACCGGGTCAGCACCGGGTGCAGTGAATGGTTTGGGCCAAACCAACGAAGGCTTCCAACCCCTGTCAATCCGGTGCGACCCATTGGGTTCCTGAGGCAGAAACATCATGAGAGATTAAAACCACCATCTAGTGGCTTCTTAAATGGAAAAAAACAGGCATAAATTGTAGTCACAAAACTAGAACATCAAAATAATTTTTCCAATTAATTAGTAGACAGTGACTCAAAAAGGGACAACCAGATGCGGCCAATTGTTCTTTCCTGCAGTTTCTATCAATCTATGTAAAGGGCCCTTTGCAGCTTTTATGATGAGTAATAATATTTATCAAAACCTCTTATAGCTCATGCTTTTTATTTCGCTTGTTGAATGGAGATAAACCAAAGTAAGGGACGAATTAGGGATTTCAGTCGGTCTGGATTGGGGCACAGAAGAGAGAGAGGAGAGACATTTAAATAATAAAGGGATTTAACAAATGACAGGGAGCAAATCTTTTTCCAAGGAGCGGAAAATTTACAACAAGTGACTGGAATCCAACACTATAGGGTCAGAGGCTGCGATGGAATGGAAGGAAGTTTTTCCTTACTGAAAGGGTGGCAGATAAGTGGAACAGCCTCCCAGCAGAAGGAGTATATTAACAGGGACTAATCCAGTAAGGTAATTTAAACATCCATGGGATAGGATAAGAAGAGTCCAGCTCAAGATAAGAGTGAGTCTGTTAGTGGGGGTTGGAGGGGCTTTTGACTTTACCTGCCGCATGGGCCAGAAGGTGCCAGCTCAATGTCAACTTATTTTATTTCCATTTTATTTCCACAAGGGGGAGGGTCAAGTAATTAAGTCAGGCTCAAAATTATAGCCCTACTGTCGGAGGCACCAATGAAAACCTGCCCCCCCTCCCGATGCTAATAACCCCAGGCTCATCCCTGCTGAGTCACAAAAAATTTACCTAATTTAATGGAATGGTATCAGATCCAATGTGTTTCTGCCGATGGGGCGTTTAATACGTGCGGCCAGCAGGGCCTGAGGCCTTCACTGGTGATTAAGCTTAAAGAAAACATTTGGAACATCTACTGACGGAATTGAGTAATTTTATCCCCAGAAACCATTTAACCACCACTCATCGGAGGCAGATTTAAGTGTTGAGATGCCTCATGACAGAGGAGACACGGCGTGAGGTCCATGTGTGGAGGAAACACTCACAGAGGAAGCCCATCCTTTACGATGTATATTCCACACGAGCTGCGAAAATCGTATATACCGTCCAACGCGTTGTACTTGCGGTTCTTCTGAGAGATCCTAAACGAGAGGCCCAGAGACAGTTATTCATGAGAACTGCACCCAGGAGACATTTTATGTTGAAAGAGAGGAGGCGACACATAAAATGGATTTAAACAGACATTTGCTCCAAAACGTGATATTATAATCCACTGATTTATAACTATTTCAGGCAAAAGGCCTCGTCCCGAAGAACCCAATACGGCATTCGCAAACAGCCAGTGTGCACAACTCCGCAACAGGACCTCAGAAAGGCTAAGGACCCCCCATTGGAGTTTACTACATACAACCGCAATACAAAAACTCAACACACAACCAAAAAGGAAAATGGGTGAAAGGAAGCGTAAACTACAACTTTACTACGGGGAGAAGCGAACGTTCCTCATAAAAACTGCAAAAACACCAATTTCTGCTGAAAAAGGGCGGACATGAAACAGAACCTCCAACCAAAGAGGACCACAACATACAAACCAAGCAGAGAGTCCAAGGGACTGCCATTCTGCCCCACAAAACACATGGACAAAATAGGGCTCTGCAGGGACATGGAAGAATGTTCCACAACACCAAAAGAGAGCCCTCTTCACACTAACAGCACATCAATACAGGAATGTCCCCTCGATTCACAATCTCTGGATCCCACTGTGACTGTCTGTATCTTACTGTATAAATATATGAACAAATATATATAACTATATGAGCAATTTCTGCTTCAAATGTATGATATGCCTGAAGAAGAGACCTACATAGTCCCGAAAGCTTGCAGTCCATTATACGTCATCTTTATCAAACATTAGGCCCATGAAACAGCCCGGGCTCCCGAGAAATGAAGTCTAGACAAATAGGGTCCTTGACCCAGCTGCCGTGGCAGCCCATGCTTTTTCACGAGTTTCTTTGTGAATTTAGAAGATAGTCATACAGTAGAGCCATAAGCGTGATGAATATTCAGACAACAGGGTGTAGATTCACATCTGATGAGGCTGATGAGTAGAATATTCATGTTTCTCCGGATAAAAGCCTCTGCACTCCTCTCGCTCACTAAATGCCGATATGGCCATATACATTGTGTCGGTCGCACGCTCGGGTGAATAACTCATTACTTGAGAATGCCCTGAAAGCCGGTCCTGTTGGGTTGAGGTAAAATGGTGAATGTTTGGACACTTACTCATAGTTGGGGTCATAAGACCCCCGGTCATTTCTGACTGCAATGTATAAGGGAGGATCGTAGCCTGGGAACTCCACCTGTAGAGGACACAAGACCAGATTATTCACTATCTGTACCTATCCTGTCCACGGAAAACACTATCCATTGGTGTGACCGTCCAAACCCAACACGTTCATCATGGAGAAGAATATATGAGAAATGCTTACAGGTCTAATGCCGCTGCCATACGGCACAACCAGTTCCTTTTACACTAAAACACACCATTTTATTATTTACAGATTAAAAAAGATTCTAAGATTAGGAAATGTGTTTACTGTATAGAAAAGACGTGGCGATGAAAGCATTCTTGGGGCCGCCTGGTGCTAGCGCTTGCAGATATACAAATAACAAATTTCACTGAAAATAGAATGGAGAGCCACTTGGAAAACAGGAAGGTTTTTATTGTTTTTTTATTATTCTTTTTCCCTTTTTCCTGTCTTTATTTCTCGTATTAAATAGAAACTCTTGTTAAATAGCTGATGCTGTCTGTATATATTTTTGTGGGCCAGTTTTGCAATCCGCTGTTAGGGCTGCAGTTAGAATTTTGTTGCGACGGGCAAAGAAAGGCATACAAGGTCTTTCCAAACTGAAGACAAGTAAATTCATTGGTTTTTGTTTATTTGTTTTTCATTTCCCCATTTTTCTAAAGACTCCTAAAAATGATTGTTTACGTGAATGGCAGGGATTTGAAAAGGAGGCGTTACTCGTACTTGGTGTGTCTGCATTCACTAAGCGAGAAAGAGAGACATTGGGGGTTAAACAGAGACAGGGAAAGCACTGAAACGACTTACCTGTGTGTAAAAAAGTGGGGGTCCTTTAGAGGTTAAAGAGAGAAAGGAAGGAAAAACAGAAAAAAGGGGAGGGTGAGAAAGGGGATGCGGAGGTCTTTCTAGTCATAGAGTCCTCACGATTTCTCACAGCCACCGTGACCCATTATCTCATTACATTTCTCCCTGAAAAGGTCATTTTCCAGCAATGCATGAAGTAAATAAATGCACGTAAAGTGACCGACGGGTTTGTGTACAGAAATATGTCTCTGGGTTCGCCAACTGCACTCCAGCTGGCCACTCACTCACCTCCCACGGGACCATCTCGTCCGGCACTGGGTAACGTGAGACCTTAGAGAGAGGGTACTGCATGATCCTGGCGTTCACGTGGTACAATGAAGCCCTCTCCCCTAGCGATTCTGCCCCTAGAACAGCTTTATCCTCGTTCTCCAGCGAACTGCTGTGAACTGTGAGGGAAAGTTTACAGCAATAGCAGGGGAATGTAAGAGTAAGCCCACTTCACGTTCTCCTACTCCTCCCCACACAATCCGAATATTGTAATCTCTTCTCACCCCACACAATCCAAACATTTTATTCCTCTCCCACCCCACAGTATCTGAATATCAACAGTCCTTTCCCACCTCACAACATCCAAACGTAATAGTCCTTTCCCACCCAACACCAACCGAATATCATAATCCCTTCCCACCCCACACAATCCAAACATTTTATTCCTCTCCCACCCCATACTATCTGAATATCCTAATCCCTTCCCGTCCCAGACCATCAGAAGACCGTAAACTTTTCCCACCCCACACCATCTAAATACCAACAGCCCTTTCCCACCTCACAACATCCAAACATCATAGTCCTTTCCCACCCAACACCAACCGAATATCATAATCCCTTCCCACCCCACACAATCCGAATATCATAATCCCTTCCCACCCCACACAATCCGAATATCATAATCTCTTCTCAACCCACACAATCCAAACATTTTATTCCTCTCCCACCCCACAGTATCTGAATATCAACAGTCCTTTCCCACCTCACAACATCCAACCGTAATAGTCCTTTCCCACCCAACACCAACCGAATATCATAATCCCTTCCCTCCCCACACAATCCAAACATTTTATTCCTCTCCCTCCCCACACTATCTGAATATCCTAATCCCTTCCCATCCCAGACCATCAGAAGACCGTAAACCTTTCCCACCCCACACCATCTAAATACCAACAGCCCTTTCCCACCTCACAACATCCAAACATCATAGTCCTTTCCCACCCAACACCAACCGAATATCATAATCCCTTCCCACCCCACACAATCCAAACATTTTATTCCTCTCCCACCCCACACTATCTGAATATCAACAGTCCTTTCCCACCTCACAACATCCAAACGTAATAGTCCTTTCCCACCCAACACCAACCGAATATCATAATCCCTTCCCACCCCACACAATCCAAACATTTTATTCCTCTCCCACCCCACACTATCTGAATATCAACAGTCCTTTCCCACCTCACAACATCCAAACGTAATAGTCCTTTCCCACCCAACACCAACCGAATATCATAATCCCTTCCCTCCCCACACAATCCAAACATTTTATTCCTCTCCCTCCCCACACTATCTGAATATCCTAATCCCTTCCCATCCCAGACCATCAGAAGACGTAAACCTTTCCCACCCCACACCATCTAAATACCAACAGCCCTTTCCCACCTCACAACATCCAAACATCATAGTCCTTTCCCACCCAACACCAACCGAATATCATAATCCCTTCCCACCCCACACAATCCAAACATTTTATTCCTCTCCCACCCCACACTATCTGAATATCAACAGTCCTTTCCCACCTCACAACATCCAAACGTAATAGTCTTTTCCCACCCAACACCAACCGAATATCGTAATCCCTTCCCTCCCCACAAAATCCAAACATTTTATTCCTCTCCCTCCCCACACTATCTGAATATCCTAATCCCTTCCCATCCCAGACCATCAGAAGACCGTAATCCTCCTTTCTCCTTCCCACCCAAAACAATCCTGACCTCATTCTCCTATCCTCCCCCACCCCATCCGAACAGCATAGTACTTTCCCACCCCACATAATCCTGAACTCATTCTCCTCTCTCACCCCACACCATCAGAACACCATAGCCCTCCCCCTCCCCATCCGAACATCATAGTACTTTCCCACCCTACACCATCAAAATATCATAATCCTTTTCCACACTATCCTATCATTTCTCACTAAACACCATCCAGACCTCAATCTCCTTCCCACTTCATACTATCCAGACCTCATTCTCCTTCCCACTTCATACTCTCCAGACCTCATTCTCCTTCTCACTTCATACTATCAGGACCTCATTCTCCTTCCCACTTCATACTCTCCAGACCTCATTCTTCTTCCCACTTCATACTCTATAGACCTCATTCTCCTTCCCACTTCATACTATCCAGACCTCATTCTTTCCCATTCCACATCATCTGAACATAATAGTCTTTTCCCACTAAAAACATCTAGAGCTCCTTCCTCATATCATCCTGACCTCATTCTCTGTCCCACCACATCCTATCAAGACCTCATCACATCCATGTCTCCATCTCCTATCCCTCATTATCCATTCTCCTGTCACACATCAAAATATTTAAATGTATTTTTATGAACCCATTTATACAGCTGCCCTCACCCCACTCACCCAATATTCGAGTTTTGCTGCTGAAACCCTTTTCTGTTAAAGCTGAAATAATCCATTTGAGATAATGAGAGGATTGCGCCACCTGAGAAAAACAATAGATTTCCAACTTAAGAATTAATTAAGTATAATTAATAAAGTAATTATATTAATGAACAACAGGCGTGGCCGTGGCCTCTCACAAACAATGAAAATTAATTTATGGCAGTTTAGTGCTGACCGTGTACAAACGTTACCTGCTCCTCCAGCACAGACAACCTTCCCTCCAACTGGTGTCCTGCACTCCCCCTCTCGATCTTTAGCAGGCCCAGAACCGCAGACACACTGAGGGGTGATAGAAGGAAACATTGGGGTCTAAAACACATTTACAGGACGTGATTTCCTTTCTCTGTCTCTTAGTTTCTAATAACATTTCTCTGGGAAATCTCACCCCGGGTCCCCGGAAATAACTGTCTATCAGGAGTCCTGTATATAACGCTCTTTCTGGAGCCACTGATATAAGGCTCTTTCTGGAACCTTGGATACAACGCCGTACGTGGAGCCCTCGATAGAATACTGTGTTTGGAATTCTGAATATAGAGCCCTGGTCACAATTCAGCTCTGGATATAAGGCTCTTCTTGGAGCTCTGGATATAAGGCTCTATCTGAAGCTCTGGATATAAGGCTCTATCTGGAGCTCTGGATATAAGACTCTATCTGGAGCTCTGGATATAAGGCTCTTCTTGGAACTCTGGGTATAAGGCTGTATCTGGAGCTCTGGATATAAGGCTCTTCTTGGAGCTCTGGATATAAGGCTCTTCTTGGAGCTCTGGATATAAGGCGCTATCTGGAGCTCTGGATATAAGGCTCTTCTTGGAGCTCTGGATATAAGGCTGTTCTTGGAGCTCTGGATATAAGGCTCTTCTTGGAGCTCTGGATATAAGGCTCTTCTTGGAGCTCTGGATATAAGGCCCTTCTTGGAGCTCTGGATATTAGGCTCTTCTTGGAGCTCTGGATATTAGACTCTAGCTGGAGCTCTGGATATAAGGCTCTTTTTGGAGCTCTGGATATTAGACTCTAGCTGGAGCTCTGGATATAAGGCTCTTCTTGGAGCTCTGGATATAAGGTTCTCCTTGGAGCTCTGGATATTAGGCCCTGCATATGTTGCTGTGATGATGTCCTGACTATAGAGCTCTTACTGCTAAATGGACGGATCTCAGTGTAAATGTGGAGACTAAAGGCTCCTCTCTCACCATTTGAATTTTGTTACCTTTCCGCCGTGTCCTTCACAAGGTATTCCTGGCTTTGTTTGTTTAGCTGCTGCTGGCTTTCTTCATAATTATCACGCATGTAGGACTCCCAGGATAGCAGAGAGGCCTCAGCAGTCTCATCCAGTACCCATCCTGCGTGGAGAAGGAGGAGGGGAGGTGTATGTGCAACCTGTAACTTTTTCACCTACATTATTTTAATGTACCAAGGAACCAAAATTTACAGGTACCAAGGAATCAAAATGGCGGCTTTGCTTAGGTAGTCTAGACTTACGTGACTAAGAACCTCTATGCTTTTTTTAGTCAAACTTGGTGTCCAATCTCAGCCCTTTCAGCATCTGAGCGGAGGTTCTTGTCATGTTGTGTTTTTATCTCTGTAATTTATTTGTGTAGACTATTTTGCGAGTACATGCGACTGCTATAAAACCTGTATGTCCTCATCTGCAATTCTTATAACCAAGTGTTAAAAATAATACCTCCCACAATATATTTCTTAAAATCTCGCATTTGCAGGTTAGGGTAGATGTACGGAGAAGTATAACCCCTGACCCAGCCAAGCTCCACTCACTTAGGACTTTGTGACTTCTAGTGGGGTGTTTGCAGAGGACATATTTACAGACAATGTAGAAGTGACTGAAGAGGATGAAGGGCGGTGGTGCTGCCGGGCGCTCGTTATATTCCTTTATCAGTCCGAACCGGTAAAACTTCCACACTTGGTCTGTGTGAGACTCCACATCTCCAAATGTGTAACTGTGAGACAGAGATACGTTAATCGGAGAGGGACACGGGGCAGGGAGTCACTGGAACCGGTTCCATGGGACCTGATTCCTTTGGGAAAACACCGAAGTCTAAGGAATCTCAGGTGAAGGCACCCCATTCCCATACCTCTCAATTCCACTTGTTGGTCTGAATCGTCCTCCTTCTGTGTTTAGGGAGCATCAAATCAAACTCTGGACCCACAATTCCAACCTACCTCCAGCCCCGCACCTTCACAAACAACTACTCCCCCATCTCAAATCAGTTCACTCAATCAGCACTTTCTCCTGTGTCCTCTGGAATGGAAGTTCTGTGTACAAAATACGTGTTGCTGTTCTTGATCGATTCATCTATAACCTCCTTGCAGTCACTGAAACGTGGTTAATATCCTCCAACGCTACCTCTCCTGCTGCTATCTCTAACGGTGGTCTTCACCGCAGCCACACACCTGGACCTGGAAGAGAGGGGGTGTTGGAATTCTCCTCTCTACCCGCTGCACCTTTCAATGTCTGGCACAAATTCCTTCTCTATCCTTCTTATCCTTTGAAGTACACTCTGTCTGTCTCTTCTCACCAATTGTCATGCTTGTTGCTGACAACTACCGGCCTCCTGGTCCTGCTTGCTAATTCTTTGATCACTTTTTTCCCTGCCTCTCACATCTTTTCCGATTGATCACCCATCCTCACCTGGGGATTCTAACCGCTCTACCATCTCCCGACCTTTCACTCTCTCTTCTAAAATGCCTCACCGGCCATCTTTCTGGAATTGCATCATGGACGGCGTCCCATTACCTAAAGCTCAACAACTCCACACACCCCATATCTCTACCCTCTTATCCAAGTGCCTCCCCTAACTGCCCTCTCCATTCCTCTCACGACCTGCGTCTCTCTCCTACCGTCATCCCCTCTTCCCAACCCCGTATTCATGATTTGACCATGCTGCACCCCTTCTCTTCCCTGTTCCGTCAGACTTTCTCCTTCATATGTGATTTTCAAGATGCGTACAACCTTTCCTCCAAACACTCTCAGCCAGAATCCTAATCAAGCCATCTGAACGAACAACCTCTACAAATCATCCTAACCGATCAGCTCATCCCCATCCGAGCCTCATCTCCTACTGCGTCACTTTCACTCAACCACCAAGAGCCCATCTAGACTATCAGGACCCCCTTTCCAGAAGCTTATTGACATTCTAGAGAGCTCGGCGGAGGGCGACTAAAACGGGGTATGGTTTGTAGGAGAAAAACGTTCAGGAAAGACTGAGGGATCTCAATATGTCCGGCTTGGAAAGAGAGAGATGGAGGAGAGAGAGATGGGGGAGAGAGGAGAGGGACATTTTAGTACATAAAGGGATTTATGTACAACCAGACACCAGCAACACTAGAGGGTCAGAGGCTGAGAGTGAATGGTAGGAAGTTTTACTTTACTGAGAGGGTGGTAGATAAGTGGAACAGCCTCCCAGCAGAGGTGGTAGAGGGTAATACAGCGAGGGGATTAAACATGCATGGGATAGACATACAGCTCCTGAATCTAAGACGAGACCAACGACTGTTTAAGGTTTGAGTCTTTTCTGCAGGAGAAACGGGCGACTAGACGGGGGCCGGATGCATCAGAAAACTGCAACATCATTTGGAAAGAAATGAACGTACACTTATTTACCCCCCCTGCTGTCAGATCCTCATGGGGTAGATGGTCCACCTACCTGAACATTGCTATGAGCAGATTGAGTAAGAGGATGTTTGCGAGCAGGAGGTAAAGACACATTAAGATTATGGTCAGCCATTCGGGAAACAACGCGTTCCCGGCTCCATCATTTAAAACGCATTTGGGCAGCGTGGAGTTTGTAGCGTTTTCAGTGCATTTGCTTGGATCAAAGTTCAACCCTGAATAGAAAGGATATGAAAGGGTTAACAGGTTGATCCAATGTAGTCCATGAGACCGGTTACTCGCGACGTCTTCTATGGAATGAACATTAAGGGGGAAAACAATGCTGGATCAGCTGGGGCAGAGCCAGCCTTAGGCGTTGTGGCGCCCTGTGCGGACTACTCCTCTGGCGCCCCCCCTCCCTCACTAACCCCCCTCTCTGCCCCTTCAAACTACCCCCCCTCAAACTACCCCTCCCCTCTGCCCCTTCTAAACTACACCCCCCCTGCCCCTTCAAACTACAGCCCCCCCCTCTGCCCCTTCAAACTACAGCCCCCCTCACTTACATTGTTGCCGGAGTCCTGCGGTGAGAGCGGGAGGCGTCCGTCTTCTCGCTCTGCCGCAGTGCCGGCATTTCATGTTGAGTGCCGGAATAGTCCAGCGCTCAACATGAGATGCCGGCACCGCGACGGAGTCACGGAGAGTAAGGGGCGCCGAGCGGTTGCTGAGAACTTCACGAGCAACCGCTCGGCGCCCCTGCCCGGGACTTAGATTAAAGCATGAATGATGTTAAATAAAGTTTAAAAAAAAAACAAACAAAAAAAAACGATGTTTTAAGTTAAGTCCCGGGCAGGCGCCCCTGTTACCATGGCGCCCTGTGCGATCGCACAGGTCGCACACCCCTAAGGCCGGCCCTGAGCTGGGGTTGGATCCAGGTTCCGGTTCCTTTCCTGTTGGACCCGAAACCTGTGCCGTTACTTTGTAATAACCGCAGTCATGGCAGTGCTTAGATTGCTGATCGTTTAATAGACATTAAAGAATAAAATGTATGGATTTTCCAAGAGTGGTTAACCTTTCCTTTGCCGCAGCCTGGGGGGCTTCTCCTGTAAGAAGGGCTGAGGACGAGCCTGTTTAATGAGACGCCCCGTACAATGTAAACTTAAATCAGTGAGATGCCTGGAGACTCACCATCCACATCAGTAGCGATTTGCCCAAAGAGGGTAAGGTAGGGCTCATAGATGACGTTCCTGAAGATCCAATACAACCTGGGCTCGTTTGTTACAAGAATAGACTGCTTGGCCACGCCATATGAGATGATCCAGATGGCCAAAAGGAAGAGGAAGAAGAAGATGTCCTTCACCTGGAGATCAGACATATGAGAGCCTAAACCTTCACAGGAAGCATGGCTGATAACGTGAGGCTATCCCTATTGGGCGGCTCGGCTAGGATAAACTTTCTGTGGTATTAGTACTCCTCATGAAAGCAGCAAATCCCACGTTAAAACCGCAAAAGGAACATGCATCGCACACAACTTCCACAAAATAGTTATTGAAACAATGTAACACTTACTACATAAAGACAAAAGAGTCCGTCCACGTCTTTAATTACAATAGAGGAAGCGTGGAGGGAGGAAAGGCCCTGTACAGGAAATCGGGTGACCTTACCATGCGACGGAGAATGATGATCTTGGGTCCCAAAACTTTGCTGACCGTGAAGATGTGCATGAGGCGTATGCAGAAGATCATAAAGTCCAGGGACAGAAACACACGGCCCAGATACACGGTGTCCGTACCAACCAACCTACATCATACAGAAGGCCAGAGGCCAGGTTACATACATACCTCAAATGTCAGAATGCCAGCAGCCTCTGTTCCCATCCAGGCTACCCCTTGCCCCCATCCTGCTCCCACTCTTAGCTGCCATCAGACATAATTTGATTGAATAAGCCACTTTTTGGTTAACAGACCCCATTGCCAGCAAGGAGCCCCCATATGCTTCACCTGCAGATCAGTCCAACTGCAAACAGGCCGAGCGCCAGCGTGTCAACGCGATTCCAGAACTCGCTGATGTATTGGATGGACTTTGTGATGAAACCAAGCTGGTCGGGGTCATAGAACAACTAAGAAAGAAGGAGACATACAGAAAGACAGGGCGCGGGTCAGCCATTGCATTTACCACCTCCTCACCAGCCTCCCAGAACTCAGATTTGGAGTTTGGATCGCCTGGCATCCGAAGACCATTGAAAAGACGCAAGATGGAAGTTTAGTCAGACACCGAGCCAGAGAAAACGTTAGAGGGAACTGCTCACCTTTACTAATTTAATTATTCCAGACTATCTGCGGATTTTTCCTGTAGGATTTAGGAATTGTGACAAACCCACTTTAAGGCAGTTAAAAGGAACACGTGTTTCACAGGGGGCCCTTGTGTCTGACCCACATGTAGAGATCAAGGGAAATAAAAACAAGGGATGCTGGGATGGGGGGAAGTGATGGGGAACATGGAGGGGAGGGGATCATGGAAAATATGGTGGTGGGAGCGATGGCAAACATGGGGGCAGGAAAGTAACTGGGAACAGTGGTGAAGGGGGATGGGAAACATGGAGGCAGGGGGTAGCAAAGAACATGGTGGTGGGGGTTACGAGGAATATGGATGCGGGGGGGTGACGGAATACATGGAGGTAGGGAGAGGTGACATGGTGGTGGGGGTTACGAGGAATATGGATGTGGGGGGGTGACGGAATACATGGAGGTAGGGAGAGGTGACATGGTGGTGGGGGCGAGGAACATGGATGCGGGGGGTGTCGGACTACATGGAGGTAGGGAGAGGTGACATGGTGGTGGGGGTTACGAGGAACATGGATGCGGGGGGTGACGGAGTACATGGAGGTAGGGAGAGGTGACATGGTGGTGGGGGAGTGACGGAGTACATGGAGGTAGGGAGAGGTGACATGGTGGTGGGGGTTACGAGGAACATGAATGCGGGGGGTGACGGAATACATGGAGGTAGGGAGAGGTGACATGGTGGTGGTGGGGTGACGGAGTACATGGAGGTAAGGAGAGGTGACATGGTGGTGGGGGTTACGAGGAACATGGATGCGGGGGGGTGACGGAATACATGGAGGTAGGGAGATGTGACATGGTGGTGGGGGTTACAAGGAACATGGATGCGGGGGGGTGACGGAGTACATGGATGTAGGGAGAGGTGACATGGTGGTGGGGGTTGACAGAGAACATGGTGGTTGGGGCTAATGGCGAGCTTTGAAAATTATATGGGTTGTGAGATGTTTAGACTGACAGAGGTGAAGCAATACATAGGTCCTGGAGTGGTACATGCCGGCACGTTCCTGCGGATGGCCTACATTTTGGTCCTGCTTTTCCTGTGATCATTTCTTACGCCGCAGATAATGACTTTTCATCATCCTCAGGTCATTTGGCAAATTCTGTGTTTTTGTACTGAGGTTTTAATAAACTTAATGTCTCAGTTGGTCTGTTAACCCAACATTAATTTGTGTCTTCCAGAAATGACAAACAATACCCCTCAGGTGTCATTCCGGAAATACCTGTCGAAGTTCCTCACTCAAGATGGACAAAACCCACGCGTACAAGAGGTATTCTCTCCATGATGGATATGTCTGGAAATCAATCATCAGGACGTAAGCAAAGAGCCACAGGAACCCAACGTAAGAGACGACGTTATAATAAAATTTCACAACGGGGGCATTGAAGAAAACCAGGAACTTCCAGAAACAGCTGTATGGCCGAGGGCTGAAGGAGAGAAGACATGAGGGTGAAACACTCAGCAGGTGGTCATTACGATGATTAGGGTACAATGTCTGCCCAATTATTGTAATCTGTAGTGATGTCACAGGGAGATGGTGATGCTGCAGATAACTTGGTGGTTTATTGTAATGAATCACATGTTGTAGCATTAGTCCAGATAAGGGTGAGATGGTGTCTCAAGATAACAATAGTGGACTGTGGCTTCATGAAGGCAAGAGGGCAGATAATGATAATATTGAGGTTTTATAACATAGAGACAGATTCTGAGAATGTTCAGGGATGCTGGTACTCATGATTAAAAAGCCTTCTCACCCTCTGATCGCCGGTGCCCTGGGAATTCCTTGGGCCCTGTGCTGGCTTTTAATGCTGTTCTGTGTGCGTTGGCCGAAACCATTCATGCTGTTTTTAAATAGTGACTGAGGAGTCCGGGAGTCCATCCTAAAACAAATTTAGTAAAATATTTGTTAACATAAGCCAACCGATACGTTACAAAGTGAACAAGACGCACAGAATTGGGTATTTTTCACGTAAACTGAAGTGCTGACAGACCTGTACGTGATGAGACCGCTATAGATGAGAGGGAAGAAGAGCATGCACAGGATGATCTGTATGAAACCATTTTCCACCGACAGTTTTCCCCACCACGTCTTTGTGAGGAACATCTAAAGATACAAACAAAGGTCCATCAAAGACTGACCTGTATACAGACATTATCCACAGACAAATCCAGGGACATCAACAGAATTTTGTCAAAGAAACAGACAAATAGTGATCTTGTTTCTGCATTGACTTTAGACATTTTATGAAAACATCCCTAAATTATACATTTAGAAGTGGGGCCAAATCCAGAGGACCAGCTCTCCCTTCCCAACACCTTCTCCCAAAGCCTCGGCCATAACTCCAGGAGGGTCCCCGCACCCTAAGTATACAGTGGTGTGAAAAAGAAAGTACATCCTCTTTGAATTTTGTGGTTTTAGATATCAGGACATAATATCAATCATCTGTTCTTTAGCAGGTCTAAAGGTGTGGAGGACATGTCTTTACACACCTGAACTCCTCCTTGAGACATGAAGAGCCGACCTTGTGACTCTTGGGCGAGCTCTAAGCAGGTTGTTTTACCCCATTTGGGAGAAACGTGGATCAGAAGGAGCTCTGCGCGTCTTTCATCATTACGATAACACTCAGAAAACACCCCTGTTAATTGGGAGACAGATTCATGCGACTGTAAGAAATGCGTTAACGCTTCATTCACTTAAAGCTGTCATTGCATCTACTTGAATCTAACACTTTTGTAACTAAAGGCAGCATTATAAGCATCATTCCGAGTATTTTTGCCCTGTGGCGTCACAACCTGGGTGCAGGGGGTGCGGACCGCACCTGGGTGACACCTTACAGGCAGGGCCGGCCCGACAATGGAGCCGAGTGGGGCAACCGCTCCAGGCGGCACTTTTGAAGGGGCGGCACTTTGCCACCCCAAGCCCTTTTTTTTTTTAAAGCGAAAGAGAGAGAAAGGGGCGCTGAGTGGTTTTCGCTTACCAAGCAGTCAGTACCCGCTCGGCGCCCCTCTCTCTCTCCTATGCAGCGAGTCTCCCTGTTCGGTCTCGGTGCCGGCTTGTAATGCTGAGTGCCGGAAGATTACCTCATTTCCGGCGCTCGGCATTACAAGCCGGCACCGAGACCGAACAGGGAGACTCGCCGCAGGACTGCTGAAAGGTAAGTACAAGGGGGGGGTTAAGGGTAGATAATAGGCAGGGAGGGAGAGGAAGGGTAGATAATGGGGGGGGGGCGGCAGGGACGGAGGGAGAGGAAGGGTAAATAAGGGGGGGCGGCATTTTAAAATTTGCCCCAGGCGGCATTTTGCCTTGGGCCGGCCCTACTTACAGGGGGTGACACCACACCAGGCAGGGAACTCTATGTAGTCTACTTCCCTTTTATCTTTTTGGTGCTTCTGCATTATACCGGCACATCCACCAGGGGGCACCGGTATAAAGTACCGTATTTGCTCGATTATAAGACGAACCCCCAAATCTGAATATTAATTTAGGAAAAAAAGAAAAAGCCTTAATATAAGACGACCCTATAGGAAAAAAGTTTTACCAGTAAATGTTAATTCATGTAAACTATTTTTTTTAATAAAAGCTATGATTGAGAAAAATATTTTGGTTTTATTTCCTTCTATTTTCCAACCTGTTATCCAGTTATGCACATCTGTCCCAGAAATGCCTTATACCCCCTATATGCCACTATGCCCCATGATATGCCTTTTAACCCTATATGCCACTGTGCCCCATGATATGCCTTTTGACCCCCTATGTGCCACTCTGCCTCCAGAAATGCCTTATACCCCTATATGCCACTCTGGCATTAAGGGGGTTAAAAGGCATATTATGGGGCAGAGTGGCATATAGGGAGGTTTAAGGCATTTCAGGAGGCAGAGTGGCGTATAGAGCGTTAAAAGGCATTTCTGGAGGCAGAGTGCCATTAAGGGGGTTAAAAGGCATTTCACAGAGCACTCTGCCTCCAGAAATGCCTTATGCCCCCCATTTAACACTCCCCTGCCTCCCCCCCCAAACTTACCGGTGCTTCTGACTCCTCTGTCATGCAGCCGATTCGCGTAGACAACTTACGCTGCAGCCGGAAGAAGGTGTGGCTAGCAGCGGGGGTTGACTGCGTCCATCGCACAGACCTTCCCCGACAGTCAGAGAGAATTCCCTTTACCGGTGCCGGTGCGGGGTACTCTGATTTCGGACAGCCGGGGAAGGTCTGCGCTATGGACGCAGACAACCCCCGCTGCTAGCCACACCTCCTTCCGGCTGCAGGGTAAGTTGTCTACGCGAATCGCGACATCTACACACTGCCCCGGCTGCACACCGGGGACTCAGAAGCACCAGTAAGTGGGGCGGGGGGGTGATCCAGGTCCCCTGCAGTTGCGGGGGATCTGGATCTTAGTCGTCTCATAGTCAGACCTATTTGAGGTCTGATTATAAGACGACCCCGATTATAAGACGAGGGGTATTTTTCAGAGCATTTGCTTTGAAAAAAACATCGTCTTATAATCGAGCAAATACGGTAGTTAGATGCTGAAATAAAGAATGCCGGTTGCCTGTGTATTAGGGAAGTAGGGGGTAAGTATTGGGGTGTGTATTAGATAAGTAGGGGGTTGGGGAAAGGGGGGCACATGGTGGGTTCCCAGAGGCGGTTGCGGTGCCCGGGGCCTGATATTGGGACAGAGCAACGCTAGTGACACCACTGTTGTTGCCCCCTATTAACCAAGAGAGGATGATAAATTTCCCCCCCCGAATGCCCACCATGTTTGCTCTGGTGGTAATAAAATAGCCTTAGAGCCCATCTATACCCCTTTGTATCCGTATGCTTTATTATATGAAAACAGCCTATGCGCCTCCTCTTCATCCAAATCTTGTGGCCAATGGGATAAGGGGGAATGGCTAAAAATAATATTGTCCTTTCCGATGTAGGGGTTTATGTGTCATAAATTGTGCCCTGTGAAACGAAGGGGGTAATTGAAAACCCCTACCTACTCCCCACATGTAAGTGCCCTAGCATTGAAAGAGTGCAACTTGCTGGGGAAATGTATTTGTTTACGTTTTCAGGGTCCTTCTAACATTAATCATAAACATTCTCAAGGACATAGAAAGGGGCCAGTCATTTGTTTTTAAAAAGCCTGAGACTGAAGTCTTGAAAGGGGTTCATTTATGTTAAAGAAGGGTGTAATAGCTCCTCCAGCCACCAGGGGCTGCTGTTAAGTATAGAGGAGTCTTTACATGCACTTTCACCCTCGGAAATTAACTAGAAGTAATAAAGTTAATGTCACAATTAATGTCTGGCACGGTATATGCCAGTTATGGGTTAGGGTACCAAAGTCTGTCTGTCAATGTCTGGCTTAGTATATAGAGATGGCAATAACTCTGTACCACCATCAATATCTGGATCAGTATGTTGTGATGGCAGTTATGCTGTACCACAATTAATGTCTGGCACAGTATATTGTGATGGCAGTTATGCTGTAACACTGTCAATTTCCATCTCAGTATAAAGTGATGGCGGTTATGAAGTACCACCTTCAATGTCTGGCTCAATATAAAGTGATGGCTGTAATGCTGTACCACTGTCAGTGCCTGGCTCAGTATATAGTAAAGGGTTAGGGTGCAGCACCACTGTCAGTGTCTGGCTCAGTATAAAGTGATGGCTGTTATGCTGTACCACTGTCAATGTCTGGCTCAGTATATATTACACACATATACAGACAGAAGAAACGCCTTGGTATTAAATTATTTAGTGTACAAATGTACATTATTTGTCAGGGGGGCATGGCTTCCTGTATGATATTCATATGTACCTGTCCTGGTCCATCAAAATAACACAAACTGATATAACACCAATATAACACTATTTATAGTAATTTCTGAAAACCCATTTATGTCTAATCTGCAAGTTTCTATTTGAGAAGAACTATTCTGTGTTTCCAATGAGCCTTTATACTTAGCTTTAGTTCTTGTTTACAGTGACACTAAATATATTTACTTTTATGTTTTTCAGACTGAGTTTCTTTGTAATTATGATGTAATTATGAATTAGAATGACTTGTATTTTTCAGTGGATGCCCGTATATTTTAATAATAATTATATTTATGGGATGTGTGAAAACGACAAATTAAAATTAGCTTACACAGTTTTTTATTACTATAGATGTGTATGGAAGAGGTGTGGTCATGATAGGGTGTGGCTAAGGGAGTGGCATCACCCTGAGGGGCCCATGACTTTTTGTCGCTCGGGGCCTTGGATGGTATAAGTCCGCCCCTGACCCAACATGTGGGACACTGCGGATGTTTAAAACCCAGCATCCCAAGACATTTTGGACGATGCTCGGTGGAAACAGTTTGGGGAAACCCTTTTCTATCCCAGCGTGACTGACGCCCGGCGCACAAAGCAGGCTCCATAAAGACATGGCTGGGTGAGTTAGGGGTGGAAGAACGTGACCGGCAGCATAGAGTTCAGAAGCCCTGACTTCAACCCCACCAAACACCTTTCGGATGAACTGGAATGAGATTGCGAGCCAGACGTCTCATCCAACATTGATGCCTGACCTCTACGACGCTCTACTGGGTGAAAATTACCACAGAAACTCCCCAAAATCTTGTGGAAATCCTTCCCAGAAGAGCAGAAGCCATTATAGCTGCAAAGCCGACTTCGTATTACCGTCTATATATTCAGAATTTGATGACCTCAAAGTCCCTCTTGATGTAATGGTCAGGTGTCCCCATATAGTGTATCTATACCCTACATATCCAGATATCCAGGTAGAGGCAATGCCACATTTACCCATCCTCTCCTTAGCGGGGGCTTAAGATTTTAGTATAGGAAGCCAGTAGATCGGTAGAGGTAAGTTTGACCCCAGTCAAGATAAGGCTTCACTAAAATCATCTGTCACTGTGACCCCAGCAGTATGGATCATCACTCTGCTTACCCATAGCTCTCTCCTCATACACGTCCGCCAGAGCCATCATGTCCTGCTTGCTTTCTGTGTCCTCCTCCTCCTTGGACAATGCTTTGAGGATCTTACTGCAGGCCAAAGCGGCCACCACACAGTCCGGACTCTGAGGGACGCAAATAAGGGTATAAGTGTACAATTCCCATAGAGCTATGACATCGAAAAGTGTATGCATTGCATGAAAGTATCAGCAAACTGGAGACAGCACATGGGGAAGGAGCTAAAAATCCATTACATTTAAGCCTTTGGGCCCTGCGTGAAAATGAGAGATTGGGTATTCTAAAACATGACCTGTGCAGTGAGGTGAGGCGTTGGGATAATATTGGGGGAGAGGCTCAGAGTTTGGTATTGTCAGGGATTTGTGTTGTTTTGTTTAAGTACCAAACTCCAGACAATGTCTGCCAGCTCAGCTCGGTTCTGTACGATGCACCAGATGAGTAAATCCCGCTCCGGGTGCTCCAGATGGTGGGACACCGGCTCCAAAGATTCCTTCCAGGAGGACACTTTCCCGTTCATCTGCAGGAATTATCAATATGTCTCCATAATTCTGTGGTACCACATAAATGCTAACAGAATCCCAAAACCCTGTACCCCGCTAGTAACAGCACCCAATAACCCTGTACCCCGCTAGTAACAGCACCCAATATGCCTGTACCCCGCTGTAACAGCACCCAATATCCCTGTACCCTGCTAGTAACAGCACCCAATAACCCTGTACCCCACTAGTAACAGCACCCAATAACCCTGTACCCCGCTAGTAACAGCACCC
Organism: Spea bombifrons; assembly: GCF_027358695.1. NCBI lineage: Eukaryota > Metazoa > Chordata > Amphibia > Anura > Pelobatidae > Spea > Spea bombifrons. Next base: position 141,353,430 of record NC_071088.1, on the reverse strand, counting down.
AATAACCCTGTACCCCGCTAGTAACAGCACCCAATAACCCTGTACCCCGCTAGTAACAGCACCCAATAGCCCTGTACCCCGCTAGTAACAGCACCCAATAACCCTGTACCCCGCTAGTAACAGCACCCAATAACCCTGTATCCCACTAGTAACAGCACCCAATAACCCTGTACCCCACTAGTAACAGCACCCAATAACCCTGTACCCCGCTAGTAACAGCACCCAATAACCCTGTACCCCGCTAGTAACAGCACCCAATAACCCTGTATCCCACTAGTAACAGTACCCAATATCCCTGTACCCCGCTAGTAACAGCACCCAATAACCCTGTACCCCGCTAGTAACAGCACCCAATAACCCTGTACCCTACTAGTAACAGCAATCCCATAACTCTGTACCCCACTAGTGACACACAGACAATAATAGTACCCCAATAAGTACTCGTAAGTCATCAGAAATGCTTCCCTCCCATATCCTAGTATTTAGTCACCTTGATGTTGACTTGCGCCAGTGCTCGCGCTCTCCGTGACCTTGTTTCTGGGTATAGCGGGTCTGTGAAATCCCCCAGCAGCTCTTGTAGGACACGTGATACGTGGTGTAACTGAATGGGCAATTCCCGAAAATCTCGGGACCCGTCCAAAGCCACCTGTCTGCCCAGCTTGCTGTGAATGAGACTGGGCTGCTCCGTGTTATTATATAAGTAAGTGAGTGTTTCCCAGGACAGGAATTCAGAGAGAGTGATACCACGTTCCAGGAACAGGCGCACAAACGACGGTTTATTATCAATCAACGAGATCATCAAGGATGGGTGTAGATCAGCAGGCTGCAATATAGTCCACGAGACAAAGGTTAGAGGAGAAGACAGGCGGTAGGAGAAGGTCCATGAAATGCTGCTTACTAAGTCAGTGACATCAGAAATGAGACAGCCTATGAGACATTGACCAGCAAGGCAGGTTAGAAGTGTGCTTAGAAGGTAGTGAAGGAGGAACAATGAGACGACCATCATCCATTGGATCTTACCTTCCAGCTCCAGTCGTCCGTGAATATTTGTGTTTCGGCAATGTCGGGTCGGTTCCAGGACACGGCCAACTTTAACTGATGGTCCCAGTTCTCCTGCCCATAGTGATCGGTGCTGCGTGAGGCTGAGAGATACATCATCCGTTACATCAGAAAGAAATGGGCAGACAAATGGGGCCGAATGGTTCTTATTTTACACTTCTATACATCTCATGAACATTAGCTGTATCAAAGAAAACAGTAGTAATCTGTCCTACTGCAATGGGATGCGTGGGGCTTTGCATTTATCTAAAGCGTTTAGTAAAGTTGGATGTGCTATTTTGACAATAAATAGGTTCTCGTTACTAGGCCTGTGTTGGGTACAATCTCGTTAGCTGGGTGGCAATGTATACCAAGGAGACAACAATGCCTAGGGACTATGAGGAACTACGAGGAACTACGAGGAACTGACCTTCTCCTGAGGGTAAGTATCTAAATATCACAACAAAAGAAGGTAGAGAAAGAAATATATCTCAATACGTTGCCAGGCCGCTGCTTTGTCTTGGGTTTGTTGGATCACAACTCAAAACCTATGTCTGGGTACCAACCTGAAGGGCCTTCTATACAGACCCTGTCCTTGTGGAAGGTATCTGACGTCTGGTCTGGAATAAGCTCCAGACATTATCAGGTTCACTTTATGCATCAGGTTCTCCTAATCATACATTAGCTTTTACGTAGATTGTGTAAAATGTTCCTCATATTCCAGCCTTGGCTGTCCTGATCTTCTCTGCCGCTTACTGACCTTTTAGCAAAGCTTGAAGGATTGCCACATCCATGCCCTGCTCTCCGGCCCTCTCTTCCCGCAGGACGGTGAGAAGAGACCCCATGCGTACTATGTCCTGAATCTGCAGATGAGATATTTTGTAGCAATACATGAATCCACATCACTCGCGCCCTGTCCCCGACCACCACAGACCCCCGGAGCTTGCTTCTCCCCTTTCTAAATCTGGCTCTCATTAACCTCTACGACGCTGGAGTTAGACGCATGTCCAAGAATCTGGAATCAAAGGTGTTGTCACAACTGTTCTTACAAATCCTATAAACATATTCTGCGGACCCCCTGAATGCTTCACACACAGGTTTATGAAAAGAGACATCAGCCCAGTCAATGGGATGGAGACAGCTGCTAAGTCAATGGTGGTCTGCAGCGTCCGTGGTCACTTCTTACTTTCTTGGTCCACATGATAATCTGCTGCTGGCTGAAGTTGCTGTACGTATCTCCAAAGAGGTTCTGCAGCTTCTCCTTTACCAGAGCAATGGTTATTCTGGAAGGGCTCAGACTTGACACCTGTGCAATTATGTCAGCGACACGGCCTGACCCTTCCACGATGACACAAGGTGTGTTATTACACATGGAGTTGTAGATGGTCTGTGGAGCAGGGAGACAGCTGTAAACGAACATCTCCAAAAAAACATCACAAAAGAAATATTAAACAGGAACCTTTTACAGAAAACTCACATCAAGGGTCCCCGGACCTCCTTCCAGCACGACACAGACGATGGGGATCTTTATGGCTGTGCCTAGAAGAGACGGAGAGCGCATTAAAGCTGCCCTTTCCTAAATACCTCGGATACCCCCTCTCCGTGTAAAACTTGGTAAGTGGGGCTAGATACAAGCCCCTTTACTTCTGCCTTTTTGAAGATGACCCAGAAATGGTACAATTACATCCTGCAACCCTAAAACTGGGGTAAAAACCCTGAGAATCTGCCCATTCATCCTGCAACCCTAAAACTGGGGTAAAAACCCTGAGAATCTGCCCATTCATCCTGCAACCCTAAAACTGGGGTAAAAACCCTGAGAATCTGCCCATTCATGCTGCAACCCTAAAACTGGGGTAAAAACCCTGAGAATCTGCCCATTCATGCTGCAACCCTAAAAAAAAGGGGTAAAAACCCTGAGAATCTGCCCATTCACCCTAAGACCCCGAGACTGGGGTAAAAACCCTGAGAATCTGCGCATTCACCCTGAGACCCCGAGACTCCGAGATTCATCCTGCAACCCTAAAACTGGGGTAAAAACCCTGAGAATCTGCCCATTCATCCTGCAACCCTAAAACTGGGGTAAAAACCCTGAGAATCTGCCCATTCATCCTGCAACCCTAAGACTGGGGTGAAAAACTGCCTATTCCCTTTGAGACCAGGGTAAGAACCCTAAGAATCTGCCCCTTTACGCTGAGAACCTGATACTGGGATAAGTTATGAGAGATCGCAGGTATGGAGGTAAAAACTCCAAGGTGTGTTGATCATTCCTGCTCGCAGTCTTTTCGTATCACACTAATGCCCTTTCCCATCGCCCATTCCCATCCCTCCTCTCACGCTCCTTACCGCCCTTTTCCATTGTTTGCTCTGAGATGAATTTTTCCAGCTTGGTTCTGAGTGGGATCTCCACTCCGTATCGGCCGTGTGACCCATCGTCCACCAAGATGAAATGTGTGTGGTTGTTATCCAGGCAGCACAGATCCCCTTGGGATCCCTCATCCATTGGGTAAACAGCTGGAGCTCCTCCCTGCAGGGGCCACAAATACAAATTGGGATTAAATGGAGGGGCCAGTGTGACTACCCAGGGGACCTAGTGAGGTGACCGATGAAAAAGTGCAGAAAATCCACTTGGATCCGTCACGCTGTCTGGTAAATGTCCAACCAATGTATTCCTTTTAAGTTTTCTTTCTGGATCACGTCAACCTTTTCACCGAGTGAACCCTCATTTTAAATGAAATCAAACTTTAATGACATAAATCGTGTTCTGAAATCTGAACAAAACAACAAATACAGCTTTGAATTATTTTATGAGCTGAAACGGTAGAAAGCCTCCATGGCTTTGGAATGAATGTCATGGAGCCAACGTGAGTTGCTGTTGACCACGTCTGGATTTCACTCTCCAGAGGGTCACTTTCTAGTAGACTTGGGCACCAGGGGGCTCTTCGTCTTCGTCTTCGTCTTCGTGCTCGTCTCCGGCAAAAAAAAAAATCTTAGTATTCCGCGAATATTCGCCCGTTCCTGTCTTCTCTTCGGGCGAATATTCGTGGACATTCTTCGTGTTCGTTTTTTGTTCGTTTTTCCGGTTAAGGGGTTAATACAGGGTTAACGCGTACCGCAGCAGCTCTGGCGCCAGGAGTTTAAATGTGCACATCAGCAACTCTATTGGTCGCCAGCAGGGGTCCTCCAATGAGCTCACTACCATATATGGCTAATATAGTCTCAGGCAGAATATTATGCTACTCAGTGTATAACCAACAGAGGGCAGCATTCTGTCCGAAGATATATTAGCCATATGTGGCAGTGTGCTCATTTTCATATATTTATTATTTAAATAAAATATATACCCATGATCCGCTGGTCTCCCCGCCGCACCCGCGGGCATTAATTCTGTCCAACTTGCAACTTAGCCATATATGCTAGTGTGCTCATTTGCATTTTTTCAAATAAAATATATTCCCATGATCCTTTCGTGTAATGGTTTAACCCCTTCGCGACCTTTGCCCGGTTCAGGACCGTCATGACATGAAGGTCGCTAAATGACCTTTGACGGTCCTGAACCGTCAAAAAGTTAAATAAGCTTAGAAAGTGATCAACGATCACTTTCTTCGCTTAAACGGCGTTACTGTAATGCCTCGATGTCGAGGCATTCAGCAAGGCCGAGATCGGCATCGGGGGCCATGTCTGGCCCCTCCCCGGGGCGTCAACAGCCGCCATACATTGTATGGCGGCGGATGCCCGTTTTAAAAGCGTTTAGGAGGCGATCAACGATCGCCTCCTAAACTTAAATGGTGTCGCTGGAATGCCTCGATCAGGAGGCATCCAGCGACACCAAACACTTACCTCTGGGTGGGCTGTGACCGCTCCAGAGAGCGGTCACAGCCGCAGCTGCCGGTGGTCTTCGCCATCAGCAAGATGGCGGCCGCCCTGTAAAAGAAACAAACAAGTTTTAAAAGTTCGCTAGATGGTCTAGAGAACTCTGGCTCCACTTGCAGGTTGAAAACAGGTACTGCATTCAACCATGCAAGTCAATGGAGCCCAGCTTTCTAATCACTGATTAGTAAAATATTCAAAAAAAAATGGAAAAAAAAAAAGTGCTAACATTTAAAAATAATTATGCAGTGATGTCACTAGATGAACCATCCAGTACCAGCAAAATGTGTAAAAATAATATAAAAAAATAAAAAAAAGTATTAAAAAAATAAAATAAAAAAATAAAGTTTATTATTTTGAGCAAGTGCTAAAATTTCTCAAAAATCTCAACAAAGAGTTAAAATAAAAGCAAATATCCAAGGGGTGTCTAATATATATAAAAAAATGGCTGGTAAATTGGAGTGGCTGAGCTCAAAGATAGGGCATAAGTACAGACTTTCCAAAATGGACAAAAAAAGCGCACTTCCCAAATGTGGCATTTTAAATCTCAAACAACACGACAAACCCATGCATGTCAGGTATCACTGCACTCAGGAGATGTTCCTGAACACATATTGGGGGGTTGTTTGACAGTGACATATACCAGAACTTGTATATCTATAACTAAAGTACAATTTGTGTGGAAAAAAAAATAAAAAAAAATACTATTACAAAGTTTGGCAAAGTGTAGTTGTATAATTGGTGCATGGAAAGGGTTAAAATAACAGTATTTGGAATACCCTGGGGTGTCTAGTTTTCAAAAATATATGGTTTGACGGGGTTAAATTGAGTTAACCGGCTTCAAAGATGTTCCAAAGAGGAGATGGAGGCAGACTGACCAGATTTGTTAAAAAAGATCTGGAAATCATAAAACGCTGCTTGTACTTATTGCCCTATAACTTACAAAAAACAGCAAAAAAACATAAAAACATTGGGTATCTCTAAACTCAGGACAAGTAGTAGAATCTATTTAGCTAGTTTTTTTACTTGCTTTTTTAGGTGAGTAAAAGATTTTTCAAATAAAAGTCATAAAATGTGTTTTTTTTTCAATTTTTCACCATGTTTTTTTTATTTTTTTTTATAGTAAATAAGATGATACGATCAAAATAATGGTATCTGAAGAAAGCCCATCTTGTCTTGAAAAAAACAATATATAACTTATGTGGGTTCACTAAATGGGTGAGGAGAAAATTACAGCTGAACACAAGCACCACAAAAGTGTCAAAACAGCCTCGGTCCCACAGGGTACAAAACGAAAAATGAGCCCAGTCCTTAAGGGGTTAATACAAAACCCCCCAAAATAAATAGAAAAAAAGAGTGTGCAAGTTTGACAGAATTAATGTCCGCGAGTGCGGCGGGGAGACCAGCGGATCATGGGAATATATTTTATTTTAATAATTAATAAATGAAAATGAGCACACTGCCACATATGGCTAATATATCATCGGACAGAATGCCGCCCTCTGTTGGTTATACATTGGGTAGCATAATAACTTATTAAGCTACTCAATGTATCGTACCGGCAGAGGACAGCATTGTGTGCGAAGTTATACTAAGTTATTATGCTAAGTTAAATGTCTGTACCGGTGACTTTGTTGGTCGCTGGCACAGACTTTTAACTGTTGCAGCAGGGTCCCAGGTATTTTTTTTCTTTTTTCTGCATAGCAACTAGTGGTAAGGGGCCGTGCGAGTGAGCCTATTGGTCGCTTGCGCGGCCCTTTAACCTACGGATTTCTTCTCCCGTTATCCAACGCAGCATCGCAGGGGTTAACGGGAACGGAAATCAGGAGTTAAAAAGGCAGTGCGAGTGAGCCTATTGGTCACCTGCAGGGTCTTCCTCTGGCATCAACCAATTGGTTGATGCCAGAGGAAGACCCTGCAGGTGACCAATAGGCTCACTCGCACTGCCCTGTAACCCCTGACGACGAACCTGCGGATTTCCGCTTCAGTCACCTCCCGCGATGCCGTGAAGATAAGGTAGGCAGGATGGGGAAGGGACCGGGGAGGTTAGTAGATGAAGACGATCATGAAGATTCTTCGCGTGTGAGTCTTCGTCTTCGCCTGCGTTTTACCGCCACTGTATTCTCTTCTACGTGTCTTCGGAACGAACAAAAAAACGGACTCTTCGTGTTCGTTTTCATGTTCGTCCGAAGACGAATGCACAAGTCTGCTTTCTAGCCCCTTTGATAACCCCTTCCGCCAAAAGACTCTTAAACAACACGTGGATCCAGAGTCTTCAACCTTTGTGCTCAAGAAGAACTCTGTTTATAAATGGTTAGTAGGCAGAATGTGAAGATATTGCAGTAATTCATTACCTCTCTGCTGGGGGTGATAATATAACCACTAAAAGGGTAATAGTATAACCGCTATTACCTCTATACTGAGCAGAGGATGATAGTATAACCGCTATTACCTCTATACTGAGCAAAGGATGATAATATAACCGCTATTACCTCTATACTGAGCAAAGGATGATAATATAACCGCTATTACCTCTATACTGAGCAGAGGATGATAGTATAACCGCTATTACCTCTGTACTGAACAGAGGATGATAGTATAACCGCTATTACCTCTATACTGAACAGAGGGTGATAGTATAACCGCTATTACCTCTATACTGGGCAGAGGATGATAGTATAACCGCTATTACCTCTATACTGAACAGAGGATGATAGTATAACCGCTATTACCTCTATACTGAGCAGAGGGTGATAATATAACCGCTATTACCTCTATACTGAGCAGAGGATGATAGTATAACCGTTATTACCTCTATACTGAGCAGAGGATGATAGTATAACCGCTATTACCTCTATACTGAGCAGAGGGTGATAATATAACCGCTATTACCTCTATACTGAGCAGAGGATGATAGTGTAACCGTTATTACCTCTATACTGAGCAGAGGATGATAGTATAACCGCTATTACCTCTATACTGAACAGAGGATGATAATATAACCGCTATTACCTCCATACTGAGCAGAGGATGATAATATAACCGCTATTACCTCTATACTGAACAGAGGGTGATAGTATAACCGCTATTACCTCTATACTGAGCAGAGGATGGTAGTATAACCGCTATTACCTCTATACTGAACAGAGGGTGATAGTATAACCGCTATTACCTCTATACTGAGCAGAGGATGATAGTATAACCGCTATTACCTCTATACTGAGCAGAGGGTGATAGTATAACCGCTATTACCTCTATACTGAGCAGAGGATGATAGTATAACCTGCTATTACCTCTATACTGAACAGAGGGTGATAGTATAACTGCTATTACCTCTATACTGAGCAGAGGATGATAGTATAACCGCTATTACCTCTATACTGAGCAGAGGATGATAGTATAACCGCTATTACCTCTATACTGAACAGAGGATGATAATATAACCGCTATTACCTCTATACTGAGCAGAGGGGCCAACCCAGTTTTGCACAAATGTTCTTACCGCTTCACTGAGGAGGAATCGCCTGTTATGGACAATTCCCCAGGTGGCAATTCCTATCAGCACGATTTCCGAATCACTGAAATCACGCACTGCCTCTCCCACATGCTTCATTACACCGGCGTGAGAACCTCCGGTGATTATCCAGGCGCCTGTAGAAAATATAGAATTTAACCATGGATAAAAACCATTCAGGCCATATTGTCTGCCGTGGAGCACAGAAATTGTGTATAAGCAGATGTGTGTGAGCCAAAGGGTAAATGACAAAAAAAATAAGCAAAAACAAAGCCACAGTCGATACCCTTGTGGTTATTTTTGGAAGTTTGTGGTTATTTTTGGAAGTGCAAGTTTAGTAGACAAACTAAAAAAAACCCTGCATGTGCAGGTAATTGCCCCTATGCCTCATCGGCCACCTTCCCCTGAGAACACTCAAAACTTTTGTACACAAATTCTGCGCCACCCATTCATGTCAATATTGTCACCCATCTCCCCCTGCGCATCATGACCCAACCCCTGTCTTCTATTGTGGTTGAAACTAGAATTGGGAGCCGGCCAAGTCTTCGTGTTCTTCTTTGCTCTTCATTGGGTGATACCAGAGGAGGCCCTGCCAGCGACCAATACAGTGGCTCTTACAGACCTTTAAAATTTAAATCCAGGCACCGAAGCCATTGGTCTCTCTAGGTCCAAAGAGTCGTTCTTTCAGACCTTTAACTCCTGGCGCGATCCTACGGATTCCCGTTCCTGTTAACCCCTTCTCTCCTATGAAGACTTAAGGCAGTGACTTGCACGGGGTGGTGGGGGAGAGCAGGGAGATTAGCTAAGAGATATTTATGAAGATGAACATGAAGAAACAAAGATTCTTTGTGTTGTGGTCTTCGCGTACGTTTACTTGCTGCCATATTAGTTTATTCGGTATTCAGCTTGAACAACAAAATGCAACATGGGTGTTCGTTTTCATGTTCTCCCGAATACGGACGCACAAGTCTAGTGCAAACTCTTAAGCCCTTATCACCCATTACCTAATGCCCCTCTCACCCAACTCTTTCCAACATGTATTCTGATATTCTGATGTCCATCTCGCCAACTACTCAACTACCTCTCACCCAGCACCCCTCTCACCACTCATCCATTCCACCAATCACTCAACGTTCCCGTCACCGAGCTCACACATAAACTGTGCCATCACCCCATTCCCACTCACCTGTGCTCTGTGCTGCTGTTACAAGACCGCGACTGAACTGGTTTTTGAGCCGAGGGTTAATGTTAAAGTTTTTGGCTCCTCCAGTAACTGATATAAGAAGGCTGGGGATGCTAAGACCCCACTGCTGGGTCATGAGTTCAAAGAGCAGACGTGGGTTAGTGTCTGACGAGGCTCGGACATACTGTGAAGAAACAAACTCTATAAACACAAACTCAACGTAACAAATGGAATGAGAAGTCCCAGAAAATGGAGGACAAAAATAAACACAATATGTCATACAGTCCTAGTCACCACATCTAGGTCACCAAGTTACCTGGAAAGAGACCAATTCAATGGAATAGAAAGCACTCACCTTGGCCCATATCTTACTGGTCCCTGAGAAGGTGAGGTCCCCATGAGCATCACTGGGGAATTCTCGCACATGTTTTTGGGGATCCCAGATGGCTCCAGGTGTCACAGGAGACACTGAGGGGTCCTGGAAGTGAAGATCCTTTGTGTGGCCACAGCAGCAGATGTCCCTGATTGAGGAAATAGGAGAACAGTCGGTACAGAAGAAAATTACCTGCCAACACCGGTCCATTACAACAAACTCACCCTGCGTTGGGGCTCCCTGGGTCCCGGAGAATGAAGGACACGCACTCTTTTTTCCGGATGTTCTGTGACACCCAGGAATTGAGAACACCCAGCTAAAGGGAGAGAGAAGTGTGATTACACACGGACTAAAAACAACGGTATGAGGTCAGAGGACAAGCTAATACACAGGGGCTGCCATCAGGTAGGAAACAAATCATAGGCGTATTGCAGGCACTAAATGCCCGGACCGACTCACACTGCCACCATTCTCAGCCAGAACCCATTTTAAACAAAGCAAAAGGCCAAGAAAATTGGCGGGATGTCCTCTGCTTCATCGGGCCCCGGTGTCTGTCCGGGTTTCATGAAGGCTTTCCACGGAGGTCTTTAAGCAGCTGCTTGCACATGGTGGACACGTCCAAGGAGTGAGAACGGAGCTGCCCTGACCTCTGAGAGCTGCCGGGTGTTGCCAGGGGGTTTCATGGCTCGGGTTCCATCAGCCGTTGAAAGTAGAATTTATTAGACATTTGGAGGATGAGAGTGGGGGGTTTCTCACCGTCTCGCCATCCAGGAATTTCGGGGAGGTTTTTTTCTTCTTCTTGCCATCAGCAGTTGCAGGGCGGTGAGAAGAGCGAAGGTTCCTGGTATAAAGTTCAGAACCGTCCACTTGGTCCCGGCGACCGGGTTGGCTCTTTGCGTTGCCCATGGGCTCTCTATCACAAGAGGCTCAGCGACACATTAAACATGTTCCCTGAAACACAGACACGATTCATGGTAAAGACAAAAGACCTGGCGTGTGAGAGGGCGCATGAGACCCGCGGCGGGTATATGTACCAGCAGTGCGTGCAAGCCGGGCAGCGACAGCAGCGTCTGACGGCTACCATCAGGAGACCGCCGCACAGTTTAAAGGACAGGCTCGAGCAAGGCGAAGAATTACAGGGGAAATAAAATGAATGAAACTGGTTACTTTTACATCGTGTTATTTTATGCACCAAAAGGGGCAACATTATTTTAAGGAAAGCAGCTTTCAGGCTTGTTTACCGTGGAGTAGCGGAGTTCTAAAGTTTGGTGGAAATAAAGTTTGTATTCATTTGTTGTTTTCAGGCTCTGTCATTGTTTTATGGGCGTCCTCGCATTTCTTCGCAGCAGACGCATGGGGCCTGAGGAACCTAGGGCAGTTGCAGCTTAGTTGGGGTAACAGTTGGGGTACTTTTTTCATAAAGCTGGGTCTGTTATTGTTAATGTTCACTCTCCCCAACTGTAACAGCGCTACAGCATCTGCTGGCACTATATATAAACAACATAATGTGCATTAGCGCTGCCAACCCCCAGGAGTCTGTGACCGGTTTTTGGGGGTTTAACTCACCTGTGAGAGAAGGCAGCCAGCGGTTTCTTAGGATTCCGTTATACCCCCAGTGGAGACCCCAGAACCCCAACGCTGTAACGTGGAAATATACGTTCGGAAATTCAACATCTCCCCCCGAAAATGATTCACGCCGCTGACACAGAGCGCAGTCCTACCTGCAGCTGTCTGCGTCGTGTGTCCGCCTGTGCTGGGGGTCGCAGATCGTGCCCAGTGTCAGGTGTGTGGCCAGCGTCACGGTGTATGAAGTCCTTTGGTGCCAGGTGTTAGTTCATTCCAGGTGCCAGGTGTGATTGTGTCAGTGTGTGCCAGGTGTAAGCTGTGTGCCGGTGGCTGCGTGTGCCAGATGTAAGCAGTGTGCCAGGTGTAAGCAGTGTGCCAGTGGCTGCGTGTGCCAGGTGTAAGCAGTGTGCCAGGTGTAAGCTGTGTGCCGGTGGCTGCTTGTGCCAGGTGTAAGCAGTGTGCCAGGTGTAAGCTGTGTGCCGGTGGCTGCTTGTGCCAGGTATAAGCTGTCTGCCAGGTGTAAGCTGTCTGCCAGGTGTAAGAAGTGTGATTGTGTCAGTGTGTGCCAGGTGTAAGCTGTCTGCCAGGTGTAAGAAGTGTGATTATGTCAGTGTGTGCCAGGTGTAAGCAGTGTGCCAGGTGTAAGCTGTGTGCCGGTGGCTGCTTGTGCCAGGTGTAAGCTGTCTTCCAGGTGTAAGCTGTCTGCCAGGTGTAAGAAGTGTGATTGTGTCAGTGTGTGCCAGGTGTAAGCTATGTGCTGGTGGCTGCGTGTGCCAGGTGTAAGCTGTGTGCCGGTGGCAGCGTGTGCCAGGTGTGCCGTGTCAGTCCCGCTGCTTGTATTTGACAGTTTGTATCAGTGAATGTCCGGAGTAACCAAGGAATCGAGTTACAATAGGAACAAAAGACCCTCAGGCAACACCCGCCACCTTCACACGACAACAGCAACCATTAGCTAAGAGACAGTCCCAAACTGACGCAGAAAGAGACTGCCTCCATTCCTGCAGATATAATGAGTAGAATAGTATACTATATATAGTCAGTAAACTCAGAACCTGCCAGCAAATCGGCCCCCGGCGGCCCCCATCTAGTCGCCCGTTTCTCCTGCTGTAAAGACTCAAACCTTAATCAGTCGTTGGTCTCGTCTTAGATTCAGGAGCCGTATGTCTATCCCATGCATGTTTAATCCCCTCACTGTATTACCCTCTACCACTTCTGCTGGGACGCTGTTCCACTTATCTACTACCCTCTCAGTAAAGTAAAACTTCCCTCCGTCCCATCTCAGCCTCTGATCCTCTAGTGTTAGATTCCGGTCTCTTGTTGTAATTTTTCTCCTCCTTTGAAATAAATTTCCCTCCCGTCCTTTATTAACCTCTTTATGGATTTGAATGCCTCTCTCTCCTATCCCACTCTCTTTTCTCTTCCTCATTTCTCTCCCATCCCCTCTCCATTTTCCCTGTCTCTCTTCTTTCCCCCTCCTTGCCAGACATATTGCGATCCTTTAGTTTTTCCTGATCATTTTGTATCCCACAAACTGTTTCCCATTTTAGTCGCCTCCACTGAACTCTCTCCGCAATGTCAATATGCTTCTGGAGATGGGGTCTCTAGCACTGTACCCACTACTCTAGGTGAGGTCTGATCAGAGCAGAATCAATCACAGGGTCCACGTGGCATCTATGATCCCCTATGAAAGCAGAGCATCGGGACACACTGACCGGTGAGGGGGCCGTGTGGGAGGAGCACGACATGTTATATTTGTGTGACCCCGCCTCAAGCCACACCTCTCAAAAAAAGTGTCCATTTTTGGACACCTGAAATGATGGGGGGTATGGGATCTCCTGTCTCTCTAGGGAGGCCCAGATCTCTGCCCCCGCGGACAGCACATCCGGGCTGCCTGTCTCCCCTCGGAAAGTGCCGCCCTGCATGTTATATCGGGAGCACAGAGGCTGTGGACAGCAGTGCCGGCTGCACTTTGCGGCCCTTTAGACCGACAGCCACATTGTCTGTTTTAGAGGAACTAATGCTAATTGTTTTTTGGCTAAAATTAGTTGTTTTTCTGCTCAGATAAAACTCTTTCTCTTCGTTTTCTATCATACCTGGTTGTTGTTCTACAGCTTGGAGATTTCTGTCAGTGTTTGATGTGAATGTGCGTGTAAAAAGAAATACATGTGAATGTGCGTGTAAAAAGAAATGCATGTGAATGTGCGTGTAAAAAGAAATACATGTGAATGTGTGTGTAAAATGAAATACATGTGAATGTGCGTGTAAAAAGAAATACATGTGAATGTGCGTGTAAAATGAAATACATGTGAATGTGCGTGTAAAATGAAATACATGTGAATGTGCGTGTAAAAAGAAATGCATGTGAATGTGCGTGTAAAAAGAAATACATGTGAATGTGCGTGTAAAATGAAATACATGTGAATGTGTGTGTAAAATGAAATACATGTGAATGTGCGTGTAAAAAGAAATACATGTGAATGTGCGTGTAAAATGAAATGCATGTGAATGTGTGTGTAAAAAGAAATACATGTGAATGTGTGTGTAAAATGAAATACATGTGAATGTGCGTGTAAAAAGAAATACATGTGAATGTGCGTGTAAAATGAAATACATGTGAATGTGCGTGTAAAATGAAATACATGTGAATGTGCGTGTAAAAAGAAATGCATGTGAATGTGCGTGTAAAAAGAAATACATGTGAATGTGCGTGTAAAATGAAATACATGTGAATGTGTGTGTAAAATGAAATACATGTGAATGTGCGTGTAAAAAGAAATACATGTGAATGTGCGTGTAAAATGAAATGCATGTGAATGTGTGTGTAAAAAGAAATACATGTGAATGTGCGTGTAAAATGAAATACATGTGAATGTGTGTGTAAAAAGAAATACATGTGAATGTGCGTGTAAAAAGAAATACATGTGAATGTGGGTGTAAAATGAAATACATGTGAATGTGCGTGTAAAAAGAAATACATGTGAATGTGCGTGTAAAAAGAAATACATGTGAATGTGCGTGTAAAAAGAAATACATGTGAATGTGCGTGTAAAAAGAAATACATGTGAATATGCGTGTAAAAAGAAATACATGTGAATGTGCGTGTAAATATAAATGCGCGTGAGCGCAGAGTTACCATTATTTCTCTTACAGGTGTGACGCTCTGGAGGCCATTTATCTGCGTGACTGTAGAAGGTGAGCATTGTGAAGACAGACAAGCCGCTGGTCCAGTTTGTCCAGTTTCTGGACACTAACGGCCAGGACTCCATGCAAGCGGTTTCCATGACAAGACAAGGACAAACAACTAAAAGCACACAATGTACGAGATCCTGTGAGGGTCTAAACTCCCATGTATGGCTTCCCTCTTACTCCTATTATTCTTTCTTTGTTCAGCGGTACGAGTAGAGCCTCCCACAGGGATTATGTGAAAGGGCATCAACACTTTTACTAGGGCGCATTCTCCTGACCAGTCACCTTCTAGCCGGGATCTGAGTTTAAGGTCTCCGCATATCCAATATATATCACTAAGGGATTGGACCTGATTCTTTACTAGATTCTCCGACACATTGAAATAGGTGGCGCAGTAGCCGCTTGTGAAGTTCCCAAGAAATCTTTTGCCTTGAAATGAACGGTAACAGGTATAATTGCCCTTGTATATTGTTATTCCCTCACCAGGTTTCGGGGTTTTTGCAATAATCGGGTACTCAGCTTTCCATTTCTCGCAGCTCGTGTGGTTGGTGGTGGTATTTGTGAGTAGACTAAGGAAACATTCTTCTGCTGTAGAGGGTATGTCGAGCGGAACCGTCCCCAAGTGAGGGCGGGCTGCCGCACATACATAACAATCACTTCTATTAGACTTTTGTGCAGTGTATTTCATCCACTCTAACCAGAGGTTTACATCTGAGTACCCCATTTCTATGGCCATTGTATCTTCAAAGGATGGGTCTGCTATTGCGACCATTTTTTGATAGGTCTGAATTCTTTGGGACTGTTCAGGGGCTAGTGGATTGGTCTGGGGCCGGGAAAGTTCCATCCACTCTTTGTTTTGGTACATATCTTTGAGTTGGAATCTGCCCCAACTTCCTGCCATCCCTCCGGCCATATAGTGTCTCATAATATAAACTCCCTGATCTCCAGGACTGGGATTTTCTATAGTAATGGCTAAGGGCATACTTTTACCGGATTGTCCGTTTCCGTGACAGACTCCCGTTTTAGTGAGAGTCATTCTGTCTATAAGGGACTTTCCGTTTTTATCTTTTCGATCCGAGGCACTTTGTGGGTTGTATCCCCATCTCTTCGCTGTGTTCCATCCCACCGCTCCCCAGTACTTACAGGAATTTCCCCAATATGTATCTGTCACACATATATATATAGATTTCTTATCCCCTTCTCCGTATATGTTACATTGATAACTGAGATGGGGACATGGTACTATATTGCAATAATCAAATTTGAAGGTGGCTACTTGGGTATTGGAGGAATTATACCAGAAGGTGGGGATGCCTTGTGTTCGCGTTATAGCTACCCTCTGGGAATAGACAAGGGGAAAAATATATAATAGCCATAAAACATACATTACTCAACCGGGGGAGTTGCCTTTTTACAGTGTGAGGCGTGAATCCAGGTAGTTTTTCCTTGTACTTTCACTGAGGTTGGTGTCACCAAAGTCACGAGATGAGGGCCTGTATATCGAGGGTCCAGCGTGTGTTTTCTCACGTGTTTCTTAACATATACCCAATCTCCAGGCTTTATCTCGTGTGTGGCATCATCACTGTCAGAATCTGGAAGAGATGAAGAGACTGTAGAATGGAGGTTAGACAATTCCTTACTCAATTTTATCACATAATGCACCTGCCTATCATGGAGTTCTCTGACGTCTGTCCCTCCTATACTATCCCTAACCTTAGGGTTGGTACCGAACAGAATTTCATAGGGTGAAAGTCCCGACTTGGCTTGGGGGGTGGTTCTGATTTGGAATAGAACCACCGGTAATAGGTCTGGCCATGGAAGTGTGCTCTCCTGTACCATTTTCAAGAGGCTAGTTTTTAGGGTCTGGTTCATTCTTTCAACTTTTCCACTACTTTGTGGATGGTATGGGGTGTGTAGTGCCTGTTTCATACCCAAGATTCCCAGAATATCTTGGAACAGATGGGCTGTGAATGCTGGCCCCTGATCACTTTCTACAACTTCAGGGAAACCGAACCTGCAGCAGAGCTCAGTAACAAGTTTCTTAGCCGTGGTTTTTGCCGTCATGTTGGACACTGGATAAGCCTCAGGCCATCCCGAGAACATGTCCACCACTACCAATACATACTCATGCTTTCCGGATTTTGGCATTTGTATATGGTCGATCTGTAGTCTTTGGAATGGGTAGTCTGGTTTGGCAAGATGTTTCTGTGGTGTATGTTCAGGTTTCCCTGGATTACAGGTTTGGCAGACCACGCATGCTTTGTTGAGGTTTATTAGAACTTTTCGGATTCCTGGAGCATAGTACTGTTTTTGGATAACTGCCAAAGCTTGGTTATGCCCACGGTGTGTTGGGCCATGGCCCCAAGCTGCAATGGCAGGATACATGTGTTTCGGTAGACAGATTAGTTCATCTTTCATCCACAATTCTGTCACTGGACATATATGTGCTCCTGCTCTTGTCCAAGCTGTAAGATCCTTTTCTGATGCGTTTTCTTGTTCTTTCCTCATTTGCATGGTCTGCCAGCCCAAGGTGGGCTTAATTTCTCTTTCAATTGTTTTGGCTGCTCGTCTGGTGAGTACAGGTGCCATCATCTGCAAGCCTGAGACCGATGGAACAAACATTGCCACTTCTTTTGCGGCTTGATCAGCCAGATGATTCCCTCTGGCCTCCGGGGTATTTACCTTCCCATGGGCCTTAACCTTTATAACGGCAACCTCTGCAGGTAATTGTAGCGCGTCGAGGAGGCGTTTGATTGCCTCTGCATGTTTGACTGGGGTTCCATTGGCTGTTATAAACCCTCTATTTGCCCAGATAGTTTTGAAGTCGTGTGTGACGCCAAAGGCATAGGCACTGTCTGTATGAATATTGACCTTTTGTCCTTTTCCTATGTGGCAGGCTTCACTTACTGCGATGAGTTCAGCCTCTTGAGCTGAAATGTTACTCGGCAGGGCCTCTGCCTTCAGTACTTGGTCCTGGGTGGTTACTGCATATCCTGTGTGGAAGTGTCCTTGCTCATCCGCACATCGTGATCCGTCGGTGAAAAGGCAGAGATCTGGTTCTTTTATAGGGGTTTGATGTGCCCTTGATGGTGTGTCTTGTCGTTGAAGTTCAGTCGCACAATCATGGGTGTCTTTCGATACATTGACCGTATCGGTCCCCCCTTCCATCGGGATCAGGGTCGCAGGGTTTAGCACAGTGCATTTCTTCAGAGTGACATTTTCAGATAAGAGGAGGGTTGATTGCAATCTTAGTAATCTTTGCATAGTGACATAGGTAGGTTTTGATAATTGCAAAACAGTGTGTATGTCATGAGTGGATTGGATTGTAAGCGAGTGGCCGAGGATGATATCTGTCGCTCTTTTAAAAATCTCAAAAGCAGCTTGCACTGTTCTGAAGCAGGATGGATAACCCTGGGATACCGGATCAAGTTTGGAAGAGTAGTATCCTAACGGTCTCATCCTGGATCCATGAGGTTGTGTAAGGACTCCTGCAGCAAATCCTTAATTCTCTGTGATATACAATGTAAAAGGCAGATCGTAATCTGGAAGACCAAGGGCGGGGGCACTTGTAATGAGATCTTTCAATTTTTGAAATGCGAGTTCGGATTGATTTTGGTGTTTTGGGTCTTTTAGGAGGTTGGGTGTCTTAATAGCGTCGTATAAAGCCTGCATGTATAGTGATGCATTTGGTATCCATTGTCTGCAAAATGTGATTAGTCCTAAGGCTTGTTGTAGGCCTTTGACGGTGGTAGGCATTTTAAGATTGGATATTGTTTCAACCCTGTCAGGAGTTAGATGTTTGGTGCCTACAGAGATGCAGTGACCCAGGAATATAACTTTGGAGCTACACCCCTGGACCTTAGCTTCGGAGACCTTTGAGTTGATAGACGCTAGATGTTGTAGTAGAGAGACAGACTTTTCTTCAATATTTTAGTAGATGGAGCACAAAGTAGGAGATCATCCACGTATTGTAGAAGCGTAATTTCGGGGTGACTTTGGATCCATGGTTCGAGGCAGAACTTCATGGCTTGGGTAAATTGGTTGGGGCTGTTTTGGGCACCTTGCGGCATTACAGTACGTTGAGTTCCTCGAAAGGTGAAGGCAAACAGATATTGTGAATCCGGATGTAGAGGGACCGAGAAGAAAGCATTGGCTAGATCCACTACCGTGTAGACTTTGCTATTTCCTGGGATTTGGCTGAGTAACGTGTGGGGATTGGGTACCACAGGCGTCTCAAGTATGGTGGCGACATTAATAGCACGTAGATCTTGGACCAATCTGAATTTTGGAGGTTCGCCTTTGGCAACCTTCTTTTGGACTGGAAAAAGTGGCGTAGAACAAGGAGAAGAACATTTGATCAATGCCCCTTTTTGTTCCAACATGTCGATCTGAGCTTGAAGACTTTGTTCAGTCACAGCTTTGAGTGGGTATTGTGGTACTCTCGGAGGCCATACGTTAGGTTTGAGCTCGACCCTTACTGGTGGTACCGGTAGGCAGCCGATATCATCGGGGCCTTGGAACCATACTGAAGAAGGAACCTGTTCTTTTACTCAGTCCGGAACCGGGGAGATGGTTTCTCCAGATAGTACTTGGTTAAGTAGTATAGGCAAGGCTTGGTAGCAACAGGATGCTTCAGGTGAGTCTGGTCTACTAGGGTCATGGAGTTGTATTGTAAGACCGGTGGAATCGTATTGCAGTGTCGCCCTCATGTGTGATAGAAGGTCTGCTCCCAACAGACTAACAGGACATAATTCAGAGACTAGGAGCTGGGAAATTACGTCAGGAAAGGGACCGACATGGACTGGCACAGTGGAGATTTTATTGGTTGCCCCGAAATTCCCACACAGGTTACTAGTTCTGTGGAAAGGTCTACTTCTGGAGGTAGACCCTTAGAAGCTATAACTGTTTTGGCCGCCCCCGTATCCACCATGAAAGGAACTGGCTTACCCTCGACTTGTAGAATGACGGAGGAGCCATTGGAACAGGAAACAGTTGAGGTAGCAGCCATGGTGGGAACGGGTTGGCCTGGGTTTCATTGTGGTGGTGGGTATACATCGTGTTGATAGGGGGCTGGTCGGTGTTGAATCTGTTGGTGCGACTGTGGCGGACCTGCGCTATATTGTTGAGTTTGTTGCTGCATTGGTTGTGGTTGTCTTTGTGAGTATATGGGTGGTAGTCCTCTCATACGATCCCTACAATCTCTTTTGATGTGTCCATTCCTTCCGCAATGATAACAAGGTCCCCTTGGCCTTTGTACAGGCATTCCATATTGTTGTGGTTGTGAAGGCGGATAAAGTTGACGTGGAGGTCCTTGTGAATTCATATTAGTGGCATACATGACTGGAATCAGATCCTCGTCTTCTTCTTCAGGCATCTGCACCATAATCTTCTTTTGTGCGGGCTTCTGGTTTTTCTGGATTGCCTTGGCGATGGTGAGGGCTTCCGTATAGCTAAGAGAAGATATCCATGGGCAGCCTTCTTGAATGGCAGTTCTAAGTTTGGGGGTTAGACCGTCCACAAAGGCTGTAGATAGAAGGTTAGCTTGTAATTTATTGGAGAGAGAGAAACCCATATCTTTAAACATCTGTCGTAATCTCGAATGATACTTTTCCACAGGTTCGTTGGGTTCCTGGGTAATATCCTTCAACGACTGGGTACTATCCGTGAGCCTGTCTTGCTCCCACACATGTATTTGTTCTAGAAATTCCACTCCAGATTGATAGGTTGTTGTGTTGGTTAATCGTGAATCATTAAGCCGCTGTTCAATTATTGGCCAGAAGGAGTCACCAGCCTTCAACATAGTTAGTGATTGTAAATCTTTCCATGTGGCTGAGTAGTTTTGTTGTATTTGACGTAGCATTCGGTAAAATGGCATTGGGTTGTCCTCTGGGTCAGGGAGCTGTTGCAACAGGGCGGAGCTCTGTTGGGGCGTGAACTTGATATACCTTACAGCTCCTTCCGGTATATTTTCATTTGGTTCCAGGATGGGCATAGATACAGAAACATTTTCAGGCTTAACAATGGGGAAGGAACCATTAGCACCCTCTTCTGCACATACTGTCTGTATAATCTGTGCTCTAACCGGATCTCTGGCGACCAGAATAATAGTATCCAAATCTAGGGGCTCATTTTTTACCAGAGTATGTATAGCCTGTACAATATGTGAAACACATTCTTTGGTCGGATAGCCGAAAATGCCATCGGAAATCAAAGGAAGGGCTATGGATCTTGAAGGCATAGTGATATGGTTAAGACCAGAAACATATTTAAGACACATTTGCACAGTTGTTTGTAGCAGTCGTTTGGAGTCTGCCGCCGAATATTTCTGATATATTGGACCGACAGCATGTATGAGTACTTCACAAGGTAATCGACCTGGTCCGGTGACCGCTACACTTCCTGTTTGTACTTTACCATGTTCTTGTATCCACCTATTACAATCGCTTTGAATAGAAGGACCCCCGTTATCACAGGTTACCTTTGCGAGTCCCCCTAAATTTGACAGATTACTGTTAGTGGGATTGATAATGGCTCCTACCCTAAGAGTGGTTATGTCCGCCTCTAGGACCTGTAAAAGAATATCACGGCCAGGACCCGTCAGTATTTTCTCATATCGGGGTTCCGGACGTGTGGCCTCAAGAGAAAATTCAGTCCTGGCAACCTCATTATAACCCATTGAAGGGGCATTTTCTCCCTGTTCTGAAGGGTTTTGGGATTGTATAGGTATATTAGGATATATTTTTGAAATCTCAGGATTCGGGAGGGGTTTGTCGGGGGGAGTATAGTACTGACCGGTGGTCGTAACTACGGGACAGACAAGATGTTTACTATCTCCCTCGGGAGTGCTGGGTTTTGGGGCTCCGCACCCATAACAATATTCCCGCCATATAGGATTGTGTCTCTGGCAGACTTTACATACCCAATGCGGTACATCGGACACCGGAGCTGAAGAATTAGGGGCACATTTACCGGCAACATTATACGGGGGTGGATCGCCTACCAGACATTTTTCCATTTGTTTGTCCTCCTTGTTATTTTTAACATAACAATAAGACTTAACTTCACCTGTTCCGTACTCTATTTCCTCATACCCTTTCTGTTGTAAGTCAATAGCAACTTTAAGAAAACAGTTAGCATCATCCAATAGACCTTCATCTTTTAACTTCCCTTTATGCTCTTCAATCCTGTCTTGCAACATTTTTGGTTGTAATCGACCATTAACGGGTAATCCCAACAACTTAAATATAGTTTTACTCCTTTTCGTACATTTTTTGCCCTCTCTTTCCGCTACCAAGGTCACAGAATCTTTGCTTTCTGGAGGTATAACCTCCTTTCTGAATAGTCGCGAGAACATTGTCTAATAACGGTAAAAGACAACCTCGTATGTTATCTGTGTGCTAACTTCTAGCAGTACCGGGATATTATGTGAGTGATAAATTGACCTAGACAGGGAGGCGCGCAGACTCTCCCTGGTCGATCACCTATATGGATCAACCTCTTATTATCTAACAATAGATATCAATCAACTCCCCCTATTTCCTTTTATATTTAGATAATTATTCTGTGACCTGGCCGGTAGGTATCTGTAGATTCTTATACCAACAATCGATCCAACGAAGACCTTATTATGCTATATAAAATCCTCGGCGGGAACCACCGGGGCTCACGGTCTTTTATGAGACAACAACCAATTAACCGTCCAAGTTACCACCCTTTGCCCGGACCGACTGAGAGGACATAACAGGCAGAAAACACATATATATATGTATCTCTTACCTTGTCCTGAGAGGTTGATCAGGCCTCGATGGTCAGTCTTTCCGGGGTTAAGGCGGCACTCGAATGACGGTTCTCTGGCTGGTCCGGTGTCCCTTCACGAGGATCCTGCCGACTACGCCAAATTGTTAAGGTCCCTTAAATCAGGGTGACGGATCAATTGTTGGTTTCCAAATTGAATATAACCTGTGTTATGACAAATATCGCACTATACATTTAAAACTAATCAGATTAAAAAAGTATCATAATGCGGCAAATCTTATCCAATTATCTTCTTGTCGCAGTATTCTGGGCGTCCCAAGATGACATAGTTATCCTATATAACGGTTTCTCTGAGATCATGCGCAGTAGTACTCTTGATAAGTTTTCGATTCTTCTTATAGATAACTGTTTACAGGAAACCACAATTCTTCTTATAGATAACTGTCTACAGGAAACCGGAATTTAGCTCTCTGCCACATGTTTAGGTTGAGTTTCGATTGAGACATGTCACCTCGAGAAATACAGAACAGAAGATCATCAGTAAAGGCAAATAGCATAAGCAGCAGAAAGTTTGCACAAGCCTTGCTCTGTTAGCAGCGGTTACATAAAATGGATATAAAGTTTCTTAATATAAAAATATATATTTTATCGTACCCTCACAATCCAACATATGGTTCCACGCAACGGACCCTCATCTACCAACACATCCAGCCGGGGTATGATGCCCACCACTGCTGAGAGGCAAAGCATGTGCATTCATAATCATTAAATTATATTATAATAGATTCACTATGACTCATTGTGATGGGGGGCAGTGGGCAACAATATTTTGTGACATCATTATTATATTCTGTGGTCACTGTACACAGCACTACCGGAACTCCATGCGCCATTACCAAAACTCTGCTTACCGTTACCAGACCTCCAAGAGCCATCATCAAAACTCTGCTTACCGTTACCAGACCTCCAAGAGCCATTACCAAAACTCTGCTACCGTTACCAAACCTCCAAGAGCCATTACCAAAAATCTGCTTACCGTTACCAGACCTCCAAGAACCATCACCAAAACTCTGCTTACCGTTACCAGACCTCCAAGAACCATCACCAAAACTCTGCTTACCGTTACCAGACCTAAAAGAGCCATTACCAAAACTCTGCTTACCGTTACCAGACCTCCAAGAGCCGTCACCAAAACTCTGCTTACCGTTACCAGACCTCCAAGAGCTATTACTAAAACTCTGCTTACCGTTACCAGACCTCCAAGAGCCATTACTAAAACTCTGCTTACCGTTACCAGTCCTCCAAGAGCCATTACTAAAACTCTGCTACGTTACCAGACCTCCAAGAGCCATTACCAAAAATCTGCTTACCGTTACCAGACCTCCAAGAACCATCACCAAAACTCTGCTTACCGTTACCAGACCTCCAAGAACCATCACCAAAACTCTGCTTACCGTTACCAGACCTAAAAGAGCCATTACCAAAACTCTGCTTACCGTTACCAGACCTCCAAGAGCCATTACTCAAACTGCTTACCGTTACCAGACCTCCAAGAGCCATTACTAAAACTCTGCTACGTTACCAGACCTCCAAGAGCCATTACCAAAAATCTGCTTACCGTTACCAGACCTCCAAGAACCATCACCAAAACTCTGCTTACCGTTACCAGACCTCCAAGAACCATCACCAAAACTCTGCTTACCGTTACCAGACCTAAAAGAGCCATTACCAAAACTCTGCTTACCGTTACCAGACCTCCAAGAGCCATCACCAAAACTCTGCTTACCGTTACCAGACCTAAAAGAGCCATTACCAAAACTCTGCTTACCGTTACCAGACCTCCAAGAACCATCACCAAAACTCTGCTTACCGTTACCAGACCTCCAAGAGCCATTACTAAAACTCTGCTTACCGTTACCAGACCTCCAAGAGCCATTACTAAAACTCTGATACTGTTACCAGACCTCCAAGAGCCATTACTAAAACTCTGCTTACCGTTACCAGACCTCCAAGAGCCATTACCAAAACTCTGCTACCGTTACCAAACCTCCAAGAGCCATTACCAAAACTCTGCTTACCGTTACCAGACCTAAAAGAGCCATTACCAAAACTCTGCTTACCGTTACCAGACCTCCAAGAGCTATTACTAAAACTCTGCTTACCGTTACCAGACCTCCAAGAGCTATTACTAAAACTCTGCTTACCGTTACCAGACCTCCAAGAGCCATTACTAAAACTCTGCTTACCGTTACCAGACCTCCAAGAGCCATTACCAAAACTCTGCTACCGTTACCAAACCTCCAAGAGCCATTACCAAAAATCTGCTTACCGTTACCAGACCTCCAAGAACCATCACCAAAACTCTGCTTACCGTTACCAGACCTCCAAGAACCATCACCAAAACTCTGCTTACCGTTACCAGACCTAAAAGAGCCATTACCAAAACTCTGCTTACCGTTACCAGACCTCCAAGAGCCGTCACCAAAACTCTGCTTACCGTTACCAGACCTCCAAGAGCTATTACTAAAACTCTGCTTACCGTTACCAGACCTCCAAGAGCCATTACTAAAACTCTGCTTACCGTTACCAGTCCTCCAAGAGCCATTACTAAAACTCTGCTACGTTACCAGACCTCCAAGAGCCATTACCAAAACTCTGCTACTGTTACCAAACCTCCAAGAGCCATTACCAAAAATCTGCTTACCGTTACCAGACCTCCAAGAACCATCACCAAAACTCTGCTTACCGTTACCAGACCTCCAAGAACCATCACCAAAACTCTGCTTACCGTTACCAGACCTAAAAGAGCCATTACCAAAACTCTGCTTACCGTTACCAGACCTCCAAGAGCCATTACTCAAACTCTGCTTACCGTTACCAGACCTCCAAGAGCCATTACTAAAACTCTGCTACGTTACCAGACCTCCAAGAGCCATTACCAAAAATCTGCTTACCGTTACCAGACCTCCAAGAACCATCACCAAAACTCTGCTTACCGTTACCAGACCTCCAAGAACCATCACCAAAACTCTGCTTACCGTTACCAGACCTAAAAGAGCCATTACCAAAACTCTGCTTACCGTTACCAGACCTCCAAGAGCCATCACCAAAACTCTGCTTACCGTTACCAGACCTAAAAGAGCCATTACCAAAACTCTGCTTACCGTTACCAGACCTCCAAGAACCATCACCAAAACTCTGCTTACCGTTACCAGACCTCCAAGAGCCATTACTAAAACTCTGCTTACCGTTACCAGACCTCCAAGAGCCATTACTAAAACTCTGATACTGTTACCAGACCTCCAAGAGCCATTACCAAAACTCTGCTTACCATTACCAGACCTCCAAGAGCCATTACCAAAACTCTGCTACCGTTACCAAACCTCCAAGAGCCATTACCAAAACTCTGCTTACCGTTACCAGACCTAAAAGAGCCATTACCAAAACTCTGCTTACCGTTACCAGACCTCCAAGAGCTATTACTAAAACTCTGCTTACCGTTACCAGACCTCCAAGAGCTATTACTAAAACTCTGCTTACCGTTACCAGACCTCCAAGAGCCATTACTAAAACTCTGCTTACCGTTACCAGACCTCCAAGAGCCATTACCAAAACTCTGCTACCGTTACCAAACCTCCAAGAGCCATTACCAAAAATCTGCTTACCGTTACCAGACCTCCAAGAACCATCACCAAAACTCTGCTTACCGTTACCAGACCTCCAAGAACCATCACCAAAACTCTGCTTACCGTTACCAGACCTAAAAGAGCCATTACCAAAACTCTGCTTACCGTTACCAGACCTCCAAGAGCCGTCACCAAAACTCTGCTTACCGTTACCAGACCTCCAAGAGCTATTACTAAAACTCTGCTTACCGTTACCAGACCTCCAAGAGCCATTACTAAAACTCTGCTTACCGTTACCAGTCCTCCAAGAGCCATTACTAAAACTCTGCTACGTTACCAGACCTCCAAGAGCCATTACCAAAACTCTGCTACCGTTACCAAACCTCCAAGAGCCATTACCAAAAATCTGCTTACCGTTACCAGACCTCCAAGAACCATCACCAAAACTCTGCTTACCGTTACCAGACCTCCAAGAACCATCACCAAAACTCTGCTTACCGTTACCAGACCTAAAAGAGCCATTACCAAAACTCTGCTTACCGTTACCAGACCTCCAAGAGACATTACTCAAACTCTGCTTACCGTTACCAGACCTCCAAGAGCCATTACTAAAACTCTGCTACGTTACCAGACCTCCAAGAGCCATTACCAAAAATCTGCTTACCGTTACCAGACCTCCAAGAACCATCACCAAAACTCTGCTTACCGTTACCAGACCTCCAAGAACCATCACCAAAACTCTGCTTACCGTTACCAGACCTAAAAGAGCCATTACCAAAACTCTGCTTACCGTTACCAGACCTCCAAGAGCCATCACCAAAACTCTGCTTACCGTTACCAGACCTAAAAGAGCCATTACCAAAACTCTGCTTACCGTTACCAGACCTCCAAGAACCATCACCAAAACTCTGCTTACCGTTACCAGACCTCCAAGAGCCATTACTAAAACTCTGCTTACCGTTACCAGACCTCCAAGAGCCATTACTAAAACTCTGATACTGTTACCAGACCTCCAAGAGCCATTACCAAAACTCTGCTTACCGTTACCAGACCTCCAAGAGCCATTACCAAAACTCTGCTACCGTTACCAAACCTCCAAGAGCCATTACCAAAACTCTGCTTACCGTTACCAGACCTCCAAGAGCCATTACCAAAACTCTGCTTACCGTTACCAGACCTCCAAGAGCCATTACCAAAACTCTGCTTACCGTTACCAGTCCTCCAAGAGCCATTACCAAAACTCTGCTTACCGTTACAAGACCTCCAGGAGCCATTACCAAAACTCTGCTTACCGTTACCAGACCTCCAGGAGCCATTACCAAAACTCTGCTTACCGTTACCAGACCTCCAAGAGCCATTACTAAAACTCTGCTTACCGTTACCAGACCTCCAAGAGCCATTACCAAAACTCTGCTTACCGTTACCAGACCTCCAAGAGCCATTACCAAAACTCTGCTTACCGTTACCAGACATCCAAGAGCCATTACCAAAACTCTGCTTACCGTTACCAGACCTCCAAGAGCCATTACCAAAACTCTGCTTACCGTTACCAGACCTCCAAGAGCCATTACCAAAACTCTGCTTACCGTTACCAGACCTCCAAGAGCCATCACCAAAACTCTGCTTACCGTTACCAGACCTCCAAGAGCCATTACTAAAACTCTGATTATCGTTACCAGACCTCCAGGAGCCATTACCAAAACTCTGCTTACCGTTACCAGACCTCCAGGAGCCATTACAAAAACTCTGCTTACTGTTATCAAACCTCCAAGAGCCATTACCAAAACTCTGCTTACCGTTACCAGACCTCCAAGAGCCATTACTAAAACTCTGCTTACCGTTACCAGACCTCCAAGAGCCATTATCAAAACTCTTTTTACCGTTGCCAGACCTCCAGGAGCCATTACCAAAACTCTGCTTACCGTTACCAGACCTCAAGGAGCCATTACTAAAACTCTGCTTACCGTTACCAGACCTCAAGGAGCCATTACTAAAACTCTGCTTACCGTTACCAGACCTCCAAGAGCCATTACCAAAACTCTGCTTACCGTTACCAGACCTCCAAGAGCCATTACCAAAACTCTGCTTACCGTTACCAGACCTCCAGAAGCCATTACCAAAACTCTGCTTACCGTTATGAGGCCTCAATGAGCCATTACCAAAAGGGGGGAGAGGAGAGGGGATAGAGAATTGAGGGGGGTAAAGAGGGAGAGGGATAGAAGAAGGGGGGAGAGTAGGGAGGAGATTAGAGAATTGAGGGTAAAGAAGGAGAAGAGAGGGAGAGAAGAAGAGGGAGGGAAAGAGGAGGGGGAAAGTGGGGAGAAGAGGGGAGAGAGAAGAGGACACGTAAGGTGAGAGAAAGGAGAGGGCTAGTGGAAGGTGGTTGGAGAGCGAGTCGGAGCCCTAGCCTATTGCAAATATTCAAGATTGTGGGAGAAGATCCCGTAGTGTAGCGGACGATAGAAAGGACAGCCAGCACGCCCAGGTACCCGTGTATTTCTCCATCCTATCGGAAGACATATGAATGATCTCCTCCATCACTCTTATCGAGTGATCCAAAGGCGCAGGGAACAACGGGATAAGACAACGGGCTGCATTGAGAAGGTGACCGTATGTTTTACTGAGATCCGGGAGGACCCATTGTGAAGGAGAAGACCAAGGCTCGGGGAAGGCAAGAGCGATTGACCGACCACCTCCCTTATGCATCGAAAAACTCCTAGCCAGAATGGGTGGAGTCTATTGCAAATCCACCATAGATGTAGATAGGGACCAGGTTCTGGACCACATCTCCAGCAGTTAGGGTCACTTCCGGGGAAAAGCCTACCAATAGACACTGGGGTACCACATTGTCAACAGCTTGTATGCCGTTTCTTATACCCTGGAGGCAACAGAACATTTATGCTCTAATTCACACACTCTGTCCCTCTGTTGGTCAAAGTTTCACCCAAGGCCTCCTCCCAGGAACCCAAAAATGTCGGCGGTGAAGAAAGATCAGCCGCCATTAGCAAGCGGTATAAGATAGAAATTCCACCCCCCGGGCAACGATTTCCGCCACTGTAATGGTACCCGGATTACTTGGCAGGCTTGGTGTGTTCATTGTGTTTATTGTATATATTTACATGTTTGTGGTTATTGTATATATTTACATGTTTGTGGTTTGGAGTCGTTGTCCGATGTTTATTGGTTCAGGTTTTGGCGTGACAATGACTCTAATAAATAAAATTGCCTGTGGCCTCTTCTTATCCGTATTCAATGGTGTGTGGTGTCATTATTGGGTTAATAGGGGGTTAAGCCTAGCCCGGAAAATCAGTCAGGGCTCAATCACATCAGTACATAATTGAATTACATCACGCAAGATTAAGACTTAACCAGAACAATTTAAAAACAAACTTAAGGTTCAGGGAAACAATGACTGTGGAAGGGGCCTCCTATGGTGTGAGCAGGTAGCCTTTTGTAGATTTCAACCTGCATTTTTACAAGCGACCCCCACACTTTCCCCACAGGGGGAGCCACGGCCCAAATGCCCAGGCTGAATGTGCCCACGAGACTGCAACTCTCGAGGGGGGGACTGTGTCTGGCCCAGCAATGTACTTCTGTCACAATCAGTTGTTGGTCTCGTCTTAGATTCAGGAGCTTCATATGCCTTCAGGAGATTCATGCATGTTTACATTCCCTCACTACCTCTACCACTTCTGCTGTGAGACCGTTCCACTTATCTACAACTCTCTTAGTAAAGTAAAACTTCCTTCCATTCCATCTCAGCCTTTGACCCTCTAGTGTTTCCGGTCTCTTGTTGTAACTTTGCTCCTTCTTTGAAATACATTTTCCTCTTGTCATTTATCAAACCCCTTTATTTACTTAAAAGTCTCTCTCTCGTCCCCTCTTTTTTCTCTGCCCATCTCTCTCTCTCCCATTCTCCCTCCTGACTCTCTCCCCGTCTCTCTCCTATTCACTCTTCTCTTTCTTTTACCCTCTATCACTTTCTCTCTTTCCTCTCTCCCCCAAGCACACATTGGACACATTGAGAAAACTCTTTTCCCGCCCCGGTTCTTGCTTCCCCTCGCACAGTGCGCGGGTGCCACAGCAGTAAGCTGCGGGTCTGCATTAGGCTGCCGTTGGGCCGTGTAGACGTCTGTGCGGGCCCCAATGATGGTCGGCCGGCCGCTGGACCAGTGAAATCTGCA
The DNA here is from genome assembly GCF_027358695.1 of Spea bombifrons. Classification (NCBI taxonomy): domain Eukaryota; kingdom Metazoa; phylum Chordata; class Amphibia; order Anura; family Pelobatidae; genus Spea; species Spea bombifrons. The sequence continues at coordinate 141,323,138 of NC_071088.1, read as the reverse complement.
AGAGAGGTAAGGAGCATGGGAGAGTGAGTAGGTGAATGAATGAAGTGAGTGAGTGGCTGTTTTAGGGTAGGGACAGGCAGACTGTTTAGGGGGCCAGAGTTGGCACAGGCAGGCTGCTTTAGGGGCAGAGGCCTACCACGTCAATGTCTGGCTTTGTTATAGTGATAGGGGTTATGCTGCACTACAGCCAATGTCTGCCTCAGTATATAGTGATGGGAGTTATGCTGTACCATAATCAATGTCTGACTCAGTATATATGAAATGAGTTATGTTGCACCATATCTGTTCAGTAAATGTTATTTATTTAAACTTATTGAATTTGTTTATAGTAACATAGTAACATAGTTCATACGGTTGAAAAAAATCCATAACTTGTAATATTATTGCTTTCAAGAAACACGTCCAGGCTCCTTTTGAACTCTTTTATTGAGTTTACCATTACCACCTCCTCTGGCAGAGAGTTCCATAGTCTCACCGTTCATACTGTAAAGAACCCCCATCTGTGCTGGTGTAGAAACCTTCTTTCCTCCAGCCATAGAGGATGTCCCCTTGTTATAGATACAGTCCTGGGAGTGATCTCTGTACTGCCCTCTTATATATTTATACATAGTTATTAAGTCCCCCCTAAGCTGTCTTTTTTCAAAACTAAATAACCCTAATTCTGATAATCTTTCTGAGTACTGTAGTCCCTCCATTCCCTGTCTTTGAACCCTCTCCAGCTCCACTATATCTTTCTTATACACTGGTGCCCAGTACTGTACACAGTATTCCATGTGTGGTCTGACTAGTGACTTGTACAATGGTAGAATTATTTCCTTGTCATGGGCATCTATGCCCCTTTTGATGCACCCCATGATTTTATTTGCCTTAGCAGCAGCTGCCTGACACTGGTCGCTACAGGTAAATTTACTGTTAACTAAAACTCCTAAGTCCTTTTCCATGTCAGTCGTCCCCAGTGTTTTCCCATTTAATACATATTCCCAGCCTGGATTTTTCTTCCCCATGTGCATAACCTTACATTTATCTGTGTTGAACCTCATCTGCCACATCCCAGCCCAAGCCTCCAACCTATGCAGATCCATTTGTAATCGTGCCCCACTAGTAACAGTCACCCACTCAGAGTATGTACCATTAATAACCTCCCTCTGTTTCCTATCACTGAGCCAGTTACTTACCCACATACACACATTCTGCCCCAGCCCAAGCATTCTCATTTTATGTACCAGCCTTTTATGTGGCACCGTATCAAACGCTTTGGAAAAATCAAGATATACGGCATCCAGCGATTCACCCCGATCCAGTCTTGAGCTCACCTCCTCATAAAAGCTGATCAGGTTAGTTTGACCGGACCGATCCCTTGTAAACCCAATGCTGATATGGAGTCATACATTTATTTTCATTGAGATTCTCCAAAATAGCATCTCTTCAGTGGCGTCGCTACAGGGGGGCAAGGGGGGGCAATTGCCCCCCCTAGGTTATTCCTTGCCCCCCCTGTTGCCCCCCCGCCGAATTTGTAACCCCTTGACTGCTAACGACGGCATGGTGCTGTCGCTAGCAGTCCTAGTCAGGTGCTAACGACGGCACCATGCCGTCACTAGCATTACCTTACCTTGATGGAGGTCTGTGGACCTCCATCACCACCTACCCCGGCGATCTGCCCCTCAAACTGAAGGGCATCACCAGAGCCACCCGATCTGCCCGGTGACGTCTCGCGCAATGACGCGATGACGTCACCGCGCAACTTTATTAACAACTGACAATTGTATGGGTATGGGGGCATGCTGCTTAGATGCCTGTATCTCAGGCATCTAAGCAGCTACAGACCCCCAACATATACCATTGGAAAGGTAATCGCCTCGCCTTTCCAACGGTATGATTGTGAAACATTGTGAAAAAATAATAAAAAATATTAAGTTAAAAAAATAAAAATGTAAAAAAATGATTTGGGGGTCTCTAAAGGCAGATAAAAAAGATCAAAATGGCCTAGAGACCCCCAAATTAAATTATTTAAACAAAGTAGTTTAACTTAAAAAAAAAAAAAAAAAAGTTTAAGTATTCTAGCTAAATGATCACTGTGATAGCCAATGTTACCACAGCGATCATATAGCTATAAAAAGTCACATTCCCTTTTTAAAAATGGCCGATACTAATTTTTAATCCTATGATCCCTTTGATCATGGGGTTAAATTTAGCCAACGGTAGAGGGAGGCAATTTTTGAAATCCTGATGAACTGCAAATATTATTAAAATCAGCCATCAAGGAGAGCATGAGTTAATATGTGGATGAATCGTCTGAATGAGGGAGAGCATGAGTTAATATGTGGATGAATTGTCTGAATGAGGAAGAGCATGCGTTAATATGTGGATGATTTGTCTGAATGAGGGAGAGCATGAGTTAATGTGATTGTGTGTATCATAGATGTATAATTGTGGAAGGGCAAAGATGGCACTAGCAGGATGTTTGAGCCTTGGGGACCAAGATGGCACAGGCAGGGTGTATATGGGACAAAGATGGCAAATCGTATGTGTGTTATCTGGGTGTGCAACCTGTGATCTATCCCTGTAATTTAGGGGGTTTTAAATATACCATTAATGCCGTGTTTTTATGTGAATTCCAATTGATCTATACCTGCAAAGCTGGGTTTCTGTGTTATTCTGTAGATCCATATCTGCTATGCTATGTTTCCATACATTATTTATGTATACCTGCAAATACAGGGTTTGTATGTCTTGTTCAGTTGATTAATACCTGCAATGCTGTTTCCATGTATTTATTTGATCTATACCTGCGATGCTACGTTTCATATATTATTATTGTATACCTGCAAATACAGAATTTGTATGTCTGATTCTGTTTATTTGATATATACCTTCAGTGCTGAGATCACAAGTGAATTTCAATTGATCTATACATGCAAAGCTGGGTTTGTGTGTTAATGTGTTGATCTATACCTGCTATCAGCAGCAGGGTCTAATATTTATATATATATCGGCAGCAGGGACTAATATTAATATATATATCGGCAACTGGGGCTAATATTAATATATTTGGGCAGCAGGGGCTAATATATATATATATATATATATATCAGCAGCAGGATCTAATATTAGGCCCTTAAATCATTTAGTGCAAAAGTTAAGGTATTGTGTTGTTTAAAGGATTTCAAGGATTAGTCTTACTAAATTGTGGCTTCAGGCTTCCCATGTTGAATGATCAAGTATTGTATTGTCCAATAACAAAAGTATCATTCCATAGCACATTACTTTTGGCAATATATATATATATATATATATGTGTGTGTGTTTTTTCAGTGGTATGATTTAATGGTGGAAATTATTAATGCCCCCCCAGTTTGACTGTGGTATCTTGTGTGCCCCCCCTATATATTGTTTCTAGAGTCGCCAGTGCATCTCTTAGGAAAGACTCAAACAGTTTACATACAACAGAGGTTAAACTAACTGGCCTATAACTCCCGGGGTCACTTTTTGTCCCCTTTTTGAATATTGGCACAACATTTGCAATGCGCCAGTCCTGGGGAACAGACCCGGTCACTATAGAGTCCTTGAATATTAGAAATAGGGGTCTGTCTATTACATTACTTAACTCCCTTAGAACGCGGGGTGAATGCCATCTGGTGATTTGTCTATTTTGATTTTTTTTAGGCGGCACTGCACTTCTTCCTGGGTTAGACAGGCGACCTGTACTGGGGCATTTATCTCATCCTGCTGTATATTACCTGGCATTTCATTTTCCTCTGTGAATACAGCAGAGAAGAATATATTTAATAGATTCGCTTTTTCCTGATCCCCGTCTATAACTTCTCCCTCATTACTTTTTAAGGGGCCAACACTTTCATTTTTAACCTTTTTACTATTTATATAGTTAAAGAACATTTTGGGGTTTGTTTTACTCTCTTTGGCAATGAGTCTTTCTGTCTCCACTTTTGCGGCTTTTATCTGATTTTTACATATTTTATTTTTTTCCCGATAGCTTTTTAGTGCTTCCTCACTGCCTTCCTGTTTTAGTAGCATAAATGCCTTTTTGCCATTTATTGCCACCTTTACATTTTTATTTATCCACATTGGTTTTCTCTTGTTCCTGACTCTTTTATTCCCATACGGTATGTACTTTTCACAGTGAGAATTTAAGATATTTTTAAAAATCTCCCATTTAGTGTCTGTGCTTTTGTTTTTGAGGACCAATTTACAGTGTTAAGGGCTTCTCTTAGTTGATCAAACTTTGCCTTCCTAAAGTTCATAGTTCTTGTGGCTCCTCTAAGAGTTCCCTTATCGAATGACATGTTATAATGTATTATATTGTGATCACTATTTCCTAGGTGCCCTCTGACCTGCACATTAGTTACTGTCAGGTCTGTTGGTTAATATTAAGTCCAGTAGAGCGCCCCCTCTGGTCGGGTCCTGTGCCGTTTCGGACAGATAATTATCTTTACTTATAGTCAGAAAGCGGTTTCCTTTATGAGATTCACAGGTCTCGGTTTCCCAGTTTATGTCGGGATAGTTAAAGTCCCCCATAGTAACGACCTCATTGTGATTTGCTGCCTTGTTTATTTGCTTTAATAATTGATCTTCTGCTGCTTCAATTATATTACAGCAAACCCCGATCAGTATTTTTATTTTTCTTTCCATATATTTCTACCCATAATGACTCCACATTATCATTTCCCTCACATATATTCTCCCGCAGTGTGGCCTTTAGGCTGGACTTTACATAAAGGCAAACTCCTCCCCCTTTTCGTTTTTTTCGATCCTTCCTGAATAGACTATAACCCTGTATGTTAACCGCCCAGTCATCGCTATCATCCAACCATGTCTCTGTTATACCCACGATGTCATCATTTTCTGCAGACATTATTAACTCCAGTTGGCCTTTTTTTTTGGTCAGACTTCTGGCATTAGTAAGCATTTATAAGTTAATAATTTTCCCAGTTGACATTCAGATTGCAAATTTGTGAAATAAATATTCTTGCCATCATTCATTTTTGTGCGTGTGGGGGGGCCACATGCAGGATCCCCCCAGGTGCCAAATACTCTAGGTACGCCCCTGCGGATCCTTCCTCCTGCCACATCCGTACGCGTTCCTGCAGAATCAGTGTGATTAGGCCACTCTTCCATCTAATTTAAACAATATTTGGTAATATCTGGCTTCATTTTTTTATTACACAGTTTTGTATTTTCTGTGGTCATTTAGTGTAACACAGCGCCTGCGCCACCTCGTGGATTCCACCATAAGTGAATATCAACACCATTAACCCCTCCAGGTCTGGCCTGCTTCACTCCAAAGGAGACCCAACTTCATATCCACAAAGTTCACAATAAATAACCACCAACACAATACAAAGCACGTTCACTCCTATCACCCCATCCCAGGGCAGAGAGAGACTCATATCACCCCATCCCGGGGCAGAGAAAAACGCCTATAACCCCATCCCAGGGCAGAGAAAAACTCCTATCATCCCATTCCGGGGCAGAGAGAAACTCCTATCACCCCATACCGGGGCACAGAGAAACTCCTATCACCCCATCCCGGAGCAGAGAAAAACTCCTATCACCCCATCCCGGGGCAGAGAGAAACTCCTATCACCCCATCCCAGAGCAGAGAAAAACTCCTATCACCCCATCCCGGGGCAGAGAGAAACTCCTATCACCCCATCCCGGGGCAGAGAGAAACTCCTATCACCTCATCCCAGAGCAGAGAAAAACTCCTATCACCCCATCCCGGGGCAGAGAGAAACTCCTATCACCCCATCCCGGGGCAGAGAGAAACTCCTATCACCCCATCCCAGGGCAGAGAGAAACTCCTATCACCCCATCCCGGGGCAGAGAGAAACTCCTATCACCCCATCCCGGGGCAGAGAAAAACTCCTATCACCCCATCCCAGGGCAGAGAGAAACTCCTATCACCCCATCCCAGGGCAGAGAGAAACTCCTATCACCCCATCCCAGAGCAGAGAGGAACTCCTATCACCCCATCCCGGGGCAGAGGGAAACTCTTATCACCTCCCCCGGGGCAGATACGTAACATGACGTGAGCTTGGCTTCAATTCCAGGGCCAAACTAAGGTGTTTTCCTCCCTACAGCAGGAGCTGCAGGTGAGATTCCCGGGCAGTTATAAACCACACTGTGCAGAATGACCCCGGCTCTGTAACTGTTACCCCTGTACAGGGTAATAACTGTGTGGATTAATGCAGAGCTGCTCACTGGTAATACCCCCCGTGTGTAACGCTGGTCAGGGCCCCTGGGGAGACCGGTGACATTGTTATGACAGCGAAAGGAGAGGCCTGTTCCTCGTGTCACCTTCACCGATACATGAGGGGGGTCAGGTGACCGTCTGCAAGTCACTGCAGGGTAACATCATGTGACCTTACAGCCACGCCGTGTCACCGTCATGTGCTGCCAATAAAAGGAAGAGTCACGTGCAGCACCCGGCTATGGGGGGGGGGTACATATATGTACATATACATATATACAGAGAGAGGAGGGGGGCGAGGGGAGAGAGTAACACCGAGTATTTATACTCTACACAGTCACGTGCAGCACCCTGCTACGGGGGGGGGCATACAGACACACACAGATACACAAACAAACACAGAGACACACACTCAGACTCACACTCAGTCAGAAAGACACACACACACACACGCAGGTAGGCAGGCAAACACACACACACACACATACACACACGCAATCTCTGTGCTGGGGTCAGCTGACAGTCACATGACTCAGATAACAAAAGCAGAAAATAGACAGAGGGAGGTGTCTGCCAAATAAAGACAGGCACAGAGAGGGCTGCAAGAGACAGACAGACAGAGGCTGAGAGTGACAGACAGACAGAGGCTGAGAGTGACAGACAGACAGACAGACAGGGAAGCGGCAGTGAGAGACAGTCATCATTCTGAGGAGGATCAGCATGGCTACACAGTAACAGTCTGACTCCCCGGCACAGTCATGGCTCCCAGGTAACGAGTTTATGGATCATGTATACAGCGTCTGTGAGAGGAGAGCGGACTCAGTACACAGAACCGGAGGGAGAGAGCGGACTAAGTACATTGAACCGGAGGGAGAGAGCAGACTCAGTACGCAGAACCGGAGGGAGAGAGGAGAGTGGACTCAGTACATAGAACCGGAGGGAGAGAGGAGAGTGGACTCAGTACACAGAACCGGAGGGAGAGAGGAGAGCGGACTCAGTACACAGAACGGGAGGGAGTAGAGGAGAGCAGACTCAGTACACAGAACCAGAGGGAGAGAGCGGACTCAGTACACAGAACCAGAGGGAGAGAGCGGACTCAGTACACAGAACCGGAGGGAGAGAGCGCAATCAGTACATAGAACCGGAGGGGAAGAGCGGATTCAGTACACAGAACCGGAGGGAGAGAGCGGGCTCGGTACATAGAACCGGAGGGAGAGAGGAGAGCGCACTCAGTACATAGAACCGGAGGGAGAGAGGAGAGCGCACTCAGTACATAGAACTGGAGAGAGAGAGGAGAGCGGACTCAGTACATAGAACCGGAGGGAGAGAGTGGACTCAGTACACAGAACCAGAGGGAGTAGAGGAGAGTGGACTCAGTACACAGAACCGGACGGAGAGAGGGGAGCGGACTCAGTACATAGAACCAGAGGGAGAGTGTACTGAGGAGAGAGGGAGAGAGATTGGGACTAGAGTGTAACATAGGGGAGTCAGGAGATTTTAAGTAGTCACAATAGCTCGTTGGTCCAGATGCATTATGATTCCTTTTTTTGCAGAATTCTATTCCTTGGCCTTCTCTGGATGTCCCTGGGGGCTCTGGCAGAAAGCGTCCACCTCGAGCCTGACCAGAGTGTGAGGTCAGATCCGGTTATACTCTGCAACGCTTTATGATGAGTGTGAGAAGGAGAAAGCTGTGTGTTATACGGGGAATGCTGTGTCATTGGGTCACGTATGTCATAGCAGACTCTCTGTCTATGTATAAAACTTAAATAGGACCCAATTCAACCACCCTATTTATTAAGAGAGCCACACAATAGCCGCGCAATAGTCACACAATAGCCGCGCAATAGTCACACAATAGCCGCGCAATAGTCACACAATAGCCGCGCAATAGTCACACAATAGCCGCACAATAGGCTTGACTGAATATGCAAAGCGTGTTGTGACCTGCTGGCTGAACTTGTAATATTGTGATCCTCAGCAGAAATAAAAGAATTAGAGAATCCCAAAATATTTCCTTCAGTGTTTTGTTTTTTGTTATTCGATAATGTGTTTTTTGATAATGATTTAGTCAGAAATGTGATCTCTCTGTGTATTTATTATAATGGAGGATAACTAGATGGAAGGGCAGGTGCGAGGAATCACAGGAAGCCTGAGGAGGAGAGAAATGCACAGAACCGAGCGTATCTCCCACTTCCCACTTCTCTCCCAGGGTCCCGGACGGCTGGCGCCACGTGGAGCGCGTGGACGGGAGTGAGGATGTTATCCTGACTTTTGCACTGAAGCAGCAGCGTGTGGACAAGCTGAAGAACCTGGTGGATCAGGTGTCAGACCCGAGGTCTCAGCAGTACGGTGAGCGAGGGGTTCCTTCTGTAATATGAATCATTTCTCCAGGAAGGAACCTTTCAACCAAAGCCGAAGTAATGGACACATTCTGGGGGAAACGCTTTACAGCTACACAGGTCACATCCTGTAACAGTTCACAGTAGTGAATACCCCGGTGTGCAGGGAAATGGTTGCCCCATGCCCTGAACTGTAACTGGATGGAGATTAATAAAATAAAAGTGTGCAGAACACCCCATGGGGGGAGGGTCGGGGCTTTCTGTTCTGTTCTCTCCGAAAGATTGGGGGAAATCTCAAGAAAAAGCTGATATAAAAAATCCTACGCATGACCTGTGACCACCATCTGGCCTCTGCTCTCCAGGTCATTATCTGTCCCTGGCGGAGCTGAGTGATCTCGTGGGGCCATCGGAGGAGACTCTCGGCACCGTTAGGAACTGGCTGGAGAAACATGGAATCTGGGACTGCCTCACTGTCCTGACCGGAGACTTCCTACAATGCCGGACACAGGCCAGGTTTGTGCCCCCGTGTCTCGGCCTGCACGCCCGTGTCTTCTCGGTCTGCGCGCCCGTGTCATCTCGGTCTGCGCGCCCGTGTCATCTCGGTCTGCGCGCCCGTGTCATCTCGGTCTGCGCGCCCGTGTCATCTCGGTCTGCGCGCCCGTGTCATCTCGGTCTGCGCGCCCGTGTCATCTCGGTCTGCGCGCCCGTGTCATCTCGGTCTGTCCTCCCAGCGTCATCTCGGTCTGTCCCATTCCAGTCCTATGTCTGATTTTAGGTTAATTAGGGGGTTTATGGTGAAAGGTGGTATCTCGGCAGCTCCATGTCCGTAACTGTCCGCAATGCAGGCTGAATGGAGTGAGATGAGATTTATTATCTCCAGTAGTAGAGAAGTGGCTCACTGTTTAGTGAATGGAGCCCAGTGAGTGTTTGCTCTTGGTGCTCGAGTTCAGGCTACTGAGTTCAGGTTACTGGACACTGTGGAATAAGCCAATTGAACCATCGCAATTATATAAAACGTATTTATTCGCCTCATGTTTATGAGATTTTCTTCTGTTTGGCCATCATCTGCCCATTAATGAGGGTGGAATTTGGGGGGGGTGGCCTTGTCCTGTCTGGGTTAGTTAATCCCCATTGAGTGTCCCTTTCCGGCCCTTGTCTTGTAGGAATGCAGAGAAATTACTTCCTGGAGCCCAGTTTCATCGCTATGTGAAGGGGGACTTGAGTGTGGTGAGATCAGGAACCCCCTATTCTGTCAGCCCACAGGTTGCACCACATATAGATTTTGGTAAGTATGGCATAGAATGAGGGTATGGATGGGGTCACATGGCAGGTGTCACTGTGCTTTACAGATAGGGCGTCAATGTGCTTGGTGGGTGGGACAGATAGGTGTCCCAGTGCTTGGTGGGGTGGGACAGATAGGTGTCTCTGTGTTTGGTGGCGTGGAACAGATAGTTGTCCCTGTGCTTGGTGGGGTGGGACAGATAGGTGTCCCTGTGTTTGGTGGGGTGGGACAGATAGGTGTCCCTGTGTTTGGTGGGGTGGGACAGATAGGCATCCCTGTGCTTGGTGGGGTAGGACAGATAGGTGTCCCTGTGCTTGGTGGGGTGGGACAGATAGGTGTCCCTGTGTTTGGTGGGGTGGGACAGATAGGTGTCCCTGCGCTTGGTGGGGTGGGTGAGATGGGTGTCCCTGCGCTTGGTGGGGTAGGACAAATAGGTGTACCTGTGCTTGGTGGGGTGGGACAGATAGGTGTCCCAGTGCTTGGTGGGGTGGGACAGATAGGTGTCCCTGTGTTCGGTGGGGTGGGACAGATAGGCGTCCCTGTGCTTGGTGGGGTAGGACAGATAGGTGTCCCTGCGCTTGGTGGGGTAGGACAGATAGGTGTCCCTGTGCTTGGTGGGGTAGGACAGATAGGTGTCCCTGTGCTTGGTGGGGTGGGACAGATAGGTGTCAATGTGTTTGGTGGGGTAGTACAGATAGGTGTCCCTGTGTTTGGTGGTAGGACAGATAGGTGTCCCTGTGCTTAGTTGGGTAGGACAGATAGGTGTCCCTGTGTTTGGTGGGGTAGTACAGATAGGTGTCCCTGTGCTTAGTTGGGTTGGACAGATAGGTGTCCCTGTGCTTAGTTGGGTAGTACAGATAGGTGTCCCTGTGTTTGGTGGGGTAGTACAAATAGGTGTCCCTGTGTTTGGTGGTAGGACAGATAGGTGTCCCTGTGCTTAGTTGGGTAGTACAGATAGGTGTCCCTGTGTTTGGTGGGGTAGTACAGATAGGTGTCCCTGTGTTTGGTGGTGGGACAGATAGGTGTCCCTGTGCTTAGTTGGGTTGGACAGATAGGTGTCCTTGTGTTTGGTGGGGTGGGACAGATAGGCTCAACGTGCTGGGTGGGGTAGGAAGGACAGGTGTCCCTGTTCAGTGTGGTTGAACATGGGAGTAGTTGTGCCCCGGCTGGACACACATTAGGGGTATTTCTGTACGGCTGTGGGTAGGCTGTGGGAAGAGTGTTGCTTTGTGATGGAAGGGCAGAGTGGAGGTTGGGATGGAGCAGAAGTGGGCAGCCTCCATGTCAGGGAAGTGGGCAGCCTCCATGTCAGGGAGGTGGCTACAACATTTTGTTTTCCATTCATAGTTGGAGGTCTGCATCGCTTTCCGTCACACAGAAAAGTCCTAAACAGCACGGCAGCCGCGGGGTTCCACCTGGGAGTCACCCCGACCGTCCTGCGCCAGAGATACAACCTGTCCGCCAGTGACATTGGAAGACACCCCAATAACAGCCAGGGGTGCGCGCAGGTCATTATCAGGGCTCCACCTTCACGAGTCTAACATGATTCCCATCTCTAAATGGTAGCATTTCAAATGTCTCAGATACTAACATACTGCCTCCCCAATTAAGGACAGAACCACCTCACCTGGTCGACCATTCTAGGAAAATACAGCGTTAACACATCTTATTTAAACAGTTACTATGGTGTTTTCCCTGCTTCTCTATTGGAACAGTAACACTCTCCTACGGCACCAACACCCGGGGAGAGCAGTAATACCTCCCTGGGGAGAGCGGTAATACCCCCCCGGGGGGAGCAGTAATACCTCCCTGGGGACAGTGTTATGGAGCGGAGCAGTGTTATGGGGGGGCAGTGTTATGGGGGGGCAGTGTTATGGAGCGGAGCAGTGTAATGGGGGCCCTTAAATGTTAGTACCAGGATTTTACATTGAATCCTCCTGTGTCCGCAGTTTCTGGAGCAGTATTTCCACCCCGCAGATCTCTCGGAATTCATGTATCTTTTCGGGAGAGGTTTTTCGCATCACTCGGAGGTGGATCATGTGGTTGGGGAGCAGGGAGGAGGCCGAGCTGGTCTGGAAGCCAGTCTGGATGTGGAGTATATCATGAGCACTGGAGCCAACATCTCTACATGGGTCTTCAGCAACCCAGGTAGGGTCTGCAGACACCTAAAGAGCGGGGGGCGGCTGGACATGGGAAGACATGATACATGCCAGCGACATATCACACGCGCTGTTATACAAAGGGGATCAGTGGGCCTCCCGTGACTCACATCAGCCATCGCTGACCCCAAATACCCTGTTAAAGCTGCTGTTCCACTCAGACAAAACGTGTAGGCTGGGGAGTCCTGTGAAGAAGGTAATTCAGCAGCTTCTCCCACAGGACAGGGACGGCAGAGATCGGTCACTCGGGGTCACTGAATATGAAGTCCTGCAAACTGCAGGACACCGACTGTTGTAAAGGGGGCAGACGCGTGGGGGGGATTATAAAGGTGGCAGACGTGTGGGGGGATTGTAAAGGTGGCAGACTCGTGGGGGGTCGTTAAGGAGCTGGCGGCAGCGACATAAATCCCTCTGTAGGACCTTATCTACAAAAAGCAATTCAGGGTCACACTGATAGACGTTGTGCTGTCACTATGGAAACCTTAGTTACACGGGGAAACAGCATAATCTATTAGTCCTCATAGACCGTCGCCCCGTGGAGCGTCTCAGAACGACCGGCCTGTCTCTCTCGGCCTTTTTTAGGACGCCATGAGTCTCAGGAGCCGTTCCTGCAGTGGATGATACTGCTGAGTAACATGTCCTCTGTGCCCTGGGTCCACACCATCAGTTACGGAGACGACGAGGACACTTTATCTGTGGCTTTCATGCAGAGGATCAACGTAGAGTTCCTGAAAGCTGCGAGTCGGGGACTCACAATCCTCTTCGCTTCAGGTACTGCGGGGGTTAATGGAGAGCTTTAATTACATATGAGCCTGGTGCAGGATGGAGCTGCAAACTAGACCCCTGAACATGTATGTTTTACTCTGAGCATCCTTTTGGACTGTCGGCCCAAGAGCTTGCATCCTAAGGTAGCAATGTGTTGATGTTCTCCTCCTGTCCTGCTGCAGGTGATGATGGCGCAGGGTGCAGAGAAGTCGTAAAAGCTAAAAACGTATTTCGACCAAGCTTCCCTGCCTCCAGGTGAGATTTGTGTAGAAATGTAATATTTAGATCTCATCCAGATGGTAGATATTTCTGCCAGGTTCCTGACTGTGATGATGACGTAATGGTGATGATGATGATGTCATATGGGCTCCTCTTCCTGCCTTGGCATATGTTTAGCGCAGTCTTATGCCCGATAGGACAGCCAGTTCTCATATTGGAGACTAAGCTCTCGGCTCCAGGAAAGTGATTATTTTCTGCACTGTTTTCGTGCCGTCTTTCCGCAGTCCTTATGTGACCACAGTGGGTGGAACTTCCTTTAAGAACCCGTTTCAGGTGACCCGCGAAGTGACTGATTACATCAGCGGTGGTGGATTCAGCAATGTCTTCCCCATGCCGCAGTATCAGGTAACCGGCCTCGCCTCTCCGGTACTCCGTGTCTGGTGCCTGGCTGTTTCTGCTCTGTATGATTGGGCCCCAAGCTGCCGGTACCTTCCGTCTCCTGCAAATGGAGCTGCACGTGGTAGCTTTTCTTCTGTCCTGTGTCACGGTGACTTTGCATGGTCTCTATCTCCTGGTGTCTGACGTCAGTCTCTGTATCGTTACTTACGTGGGACGTGAGGGCAGATCCACGAAAGGCGGGGAAGGAACAGAACAGGCAGATGGCTGAGACTTTCGTAATGATGGCTGGTTTTTGGCTGCGCCTCTGTTCTCTTCCTCTTTACGTTCAGTTTTCTTCCCCTCTCTAGGTCTCTGCTGTGTCGAAATATCTACAGTCCACGGAGAAATTGCCACCAGAGAGTTATTATAATCGCAGCGGCCGAGCGTATCCGGATGTGGCTGCTCTCTCTGATAACTACTGGGTGGTGATAAACCGCGTACCCGTCCCGTGGGTCTCCGGCACATCGGTGAGAGCAGCTTTATCTTACAAATATGTGCTGTGTGTCGACCCCTGACCCTATCTCTGCCACGGACGTGGAATGGCACCAAGACACGGGGCCTCTTCTCACCATTTCTCCAACGTTCTTGGCTGTTATGCAAAGTCTGACTGGAGGGGCCTCAAACTTTTGTCATCGCCAAAAAGTAGGGTTAATGAATTTGTAACCATACTACCAAAAAATGCATAACTTTACATTTCTCAATCTTAAATACGATCCACCCTTTATCTGACCAGAACAATCCCTAACTCTACATTTCTCGATGTTAAATGTTCATGTTGTGACGCTTTCTGTGAACCATTTTCAGGCCTCCACACCAGTGTTTGGGGGGATAATAGCCCTAATTAATGACCATCGGCTACAGAAAGGGCTCCCCACCTTGGGCTTCCTGAACCCAGCCCTGTACGCCTTGAAAGGAGACGGCCTTTCTGATGTGAGTACAAAGATTCTCTCACTCTGTGTGATCCTTTCACTCTCCCTCCGTGTCATCCTTTCACTCTCCCTCCGTGTCATCCTTTTACTCTCCCTCCGTGTCATCCTTTCACTCTCCCTCCGTGTCATCCTTTCACTCTCCCTCCGTGTCATCCTTTCACTCTCACTCCGTGTCATCCTTTCACTCTCACTCCGTGTCATCCTTTTATTCTCACCCCGTGTCATCCTCTCTACCCTTTTTTTTTTAATTTCTTTACCGTTTCTGTCGCCCGTCATCTTCCCCTCAGCTATTTTCGGTCCCATAAGTTTAGTTATAGAGAGACGTCCAAAAAACTGAACTGATCATCAGCGAAGCTCTGTGCTGAGAGTTTGGCTTCTTCTCTTGTGGCTTCAAGTTGATTAAGTCAAGAAGGAGCTTTTCTGGCAACTTGCGTGTTTGTGAAGTTGACCAACGTGAGGTTCGGTTGGCTTTAGGGCATGCGCAAATTACTCCATTAAGGCCGACTAGCAACTCGACTCAAGCTTTGGTGCTTGGTCCTCTATATCTTACACTGGACTAAGAGTCACAGATGAAAGAGGGGAAGGTGGTGAAAGGATATAGAGTAAAGGATAGCGTGAGGAAAATAGTATGTGATACACAGATGTTCTCAGGAAGCATGATTCCATTTATTATCTTTTTTTTGTTTTCTCCGTTTCCTTGGCAGGTCACTGAAGGCTGTCACTTGTCCTGTATCGACGACATTGTTTTAGGGCAGGGCTTCTGTGCAACTCCAAGCTGGGACCCTGTGACCGGCTGGGGTACCCCAAACTTCCCCGAGCTGCTGAAAGCCCTGTTACGCTGATACTCAAAGATACCTTCTGTATCTGTTTGCCTTAAATGTCGTTATTCATGCTGATGATTTAATTACACCCCTGCTATCGAGAAGATACCCCTGTGGGACATCCGCCTCTCCAGTTAATAGCCAGTGACTCCTTTGTACAGCTGCCCTTAACACTTGGCTACCATCCTCCTTTGTGCACGTTTTGTAACGGCCACACTGGGTGATCATTCAGACCAAGGAAACCGCCTGTGAATACATGTCTTCTACACGGCCTCGACATTCGTGCAACGCTCTCTAATGTGACACAGCCTCCTTTATGCAGATCCAGGCTGCTGCCCCTCTGAAGTTCTCTTCTCGATGGCAGCATCTCAGGGATTCCAGACATAGGTTCTCATTTCAACCAACCTAGGCTCAAAATGCAGAGTACATGCAGATCGCCCATGAAACATGACACTGACCCCCCCCCCACACACAATATTTTGCTGGCCAGGGGTACTGCCCTGTACCCCAAACTATCCAACCCTGAATTTCATCATGTGGACCTTCAACGCCAGCCTTACAAAACCAAGTGAGCTGGAGATGGAAGAGCTTTTAGGGAGACCCAAAGGGAATGTCACGTAACAGGGGGGCAATAAGAAGGAAGGACAGCAGACGGGGATTGAAGAAATGGGGAGAGAATGGGGCACAAGATCCAGGAGAGGAAATATCTGATCTCTGTGATCTCCACCTCGCCAGGTGGTTTTGGTTTGACGCTTGTATTGGTGAAATTCCCCTAAGCTTCCGACACATTATCTGTAAGATGAGCATACCTAGAATTTTCTGATTTCAACAAAAATTGATAATAAATGATTTTGAACAATACTTTTGTACCAACCTATTATTCCACCATCCCAGATACAACCTATTCATTGTATAATGAAGGGTTAAACAGCCCCTGGCTCAGGCGCGGATATGACTAAAGAAGTTGTAAACTAGGCTAGGAAATCGAGGAATGGGGGGGTGGAGAAGGAAATAAGAGAGGAGAGAGAGCACAGAGAGAGGAGTAAGGCAGAGAGAGAGGAGGGAGAGAGGGCCTGGGAATTTGCCAGACTTACCTGACGACATTAATCTATGATTTGAGTTTGGATGAGAGTCGAGGTTTTTTCTTGTGTGACCCCTCAGGGGATTTCAGTAATGGCTGCTGGGTCACTGACTCACCTGCACTTCTTATGGAGTGACCAGCAGATGGCGAACTGCAAAGCACACGGCCTGAGGTGTAAAAGGCGCCATTGGGCTTTCCGGGGAGAGGAGTTCAGAGTTGGAGGTGAAGGAACATTTCTGGGAGAAAGGGAGAGAGAGGCCTAGGAACAGAAATGCTTGAAATCCATACTCAGAGGAGAGCTGCAGCATCCTGGCAGAAGCTTCCGGCAGACAGTCCAAGATACAGAGCTGTTTGCAGCAGAGTTGGCAGTGAAGAGGTTAAAAGCTGGACTGATAGCAGACCGTGGAGTTATAAACCTAAAACCTCTCCCCGTCTCCACGACAGGGCGCCCCGAACTTAGTCACACAAATAAAAGACTTTACTGACATACTGAAAGTTTCCATATAACTCAAGCCAATACTTATGGGGCCCAACTGTGTTATGCGCACCAACTAAAGGCACCCAGCGGCCGCTAGGGCGAAGATCAGGGTGGGCTGCGGGGATTGTTGTGGGTGGGTGAAGCTCATATTGTATATTCTGAGTATTTCATGTTTTTGGTTATATTTATGCAGAGTGTTTTGCTGTGCAGTACAAAGTTAAATTTAAGTTAGCCCTGTGTCAGTTTTATTAATCACTCGGCTGTTCCCATCGGGACCCCCAGCCATACCCCGGATGCTCCGCTGGGTGGGGGGCTGCCACAGTTATGTACCCCAACTCCCAGGTAGCGGAGGCTCAGGATTGGCCTGCAGAGCCCAAAGAGGTAACTGGGGTAAGGGGCCACAGAGATATCGACGGGCCTACCCGAACCTCCCCCGGGATAGCCCCCCCATATTAATTTTTTTTTACAAAAGATCATGGCATTTGTTAGATCAGGTTTGATCAACTGTTTTTTTCGTTAGATCTACTCTAAAATAGGCAATATTAACAATCTTTTTCAGGGGGGGCTAACCCGTAGCCAGCCCCCCCTCAACAAAAATGTCAACAAAATGTTACTGATTATGATAGCTCTACGTTAGATCAGGTTTGATGAGACAAAATTTTTTGTTAGATCTAGTCTAATTACTGAGATATTGCATATTTAATGAGGGGGGCTGGCCCCCCCTCAACTGAAATTTGGATTTTTTTTAATGGATCTTGGTAGATATTCATTAGATCAGGTTAGATCAACAGTTTTTTTCGTTAGATCTACCACGCAGGAGGCGGTATTCACAATCCTATTTTGTGTGCGGGGGATGGGTACACATACGGTCTGGCCCCCCCAACTGAAATTTGGATTTTTTTTTATGGATCTTGGTAGATATTCGTTAGATCAGGTTAGATCAACAGTTTTTTTTGTTAGATCTACCACGCAGGAGGCGGTATTCACAATCCTATTTTGTGTGCGGGGGATGGGTACACATAGGGTCTGGCCCCCCCTCAACTGAAATTTGGATTTTTTTTTATGGATCTTGGTAGATATTCGTTAGATCAGGTTAGATCAACAGTTTTTCTCGTTAGGTCTACCACGCAGGAGGCGGTATTCACAATCCTATATATATATATATATTCACACACACGCACTATATATATATATATATATATATATATTCACACAAACGCACTATATATATATATATATATATATTCACACAAACGCACTATATATATATATATATATATATATATATATATATATATATATATATATATATATATATATATATATATATATATATATACCGTATTGGCTCGAATATAGGCCGCACTTTTTTCCCCCACTTTAAGACTTTAAAGTGGGGGTGCGGCCTATATTCGGGGTCTAGTGCCCGACGCCCGGGACATGCAGTCCCGGGCGCCGGGCAGGCGGCGGGGTCAGGATACAGATCCCCCGCAGCGGTGCAGGGGACCTGCATCCTACTCTCGGATGTCCTCAGACAGCCTCCCCTGCCAGCACTTTCCACGGGGGGGGGTGCCGGCACGGGAGGTTGTCTAAGCGCATCGTCTGGACGGTCACCGGCTGCAGCGATGCGGATAAACAGCCTCCGGGTTGTTTACCCGCATCGCCGCAGCCGGTGACCGTCCACACGATGCGTTTTACCTCTGCCCCCAAGACTTACCGGAGCAGACTTCCGGGTGTCTTGCGGGGCGCCGGCGGGGGACATCTACGCAATACGCGTATACAACTTCCGGTTGTATACGCGTATTGCGTAGATGCCCCCCGCCGGCCCCGCAAGACACCCGGGAGTCTGCTCCGGTAAGTCGGGGGGGGGGGGGGGGGCAGAGGAGGACAGTGGTAGCATATCTCGGGGGGGGGGGGAGTAGGAGGACAGTGGCAGCATATCGGGGGCAGAGGAGGGCAGTGGCAGCATATCTCGAGGGGGGGGAGGACAGTGGCAGCATATCTCGAGGGGGGGGGAGGACAGTGGCAGCATATCTCGAGGGGGGGGAGGACAGTGGCAGCATATCTCGGGGGGGAGGACAGAGTGGCAGAATGTTTTTTTTTTTTTGGTGCTTTTTTAAAGAAAAACTTTTTCTTTAAAAAAGCACCAAACTTTTAGGGTGCGGCCTATATACGGGGGCGGCCTATATCCGAGCCAATACGGTATATATATATATATATATATATAAAATTTTCATACACACACTATATATATTTATTCATACACACATATATATTCATACACACACACTATATATATATATTCATACACACGCTACATACATTGTATAACACGTTTGAGTTTTTAAAATAATATTTATTAGCATTCACAAGGTGCGCAGGGTTAATTTATATTTATATATAAAAAAATATCCAACCCCTTTCCGCTAACCCACGGCCAGCAGCCCAGGGGAGGCGCGGAGACCGAACGGCCCCCGACGTATAGAGAGATACACATTATCGTGATACACGCCGATATATATTTATACATACGAGGAACAGTCACTATATAGCGATGTGGCAGTACAGTATATATGGAAGGAGCATTATATGGGCAGGCGTGATGCCTACGCTGCTTCATCCAGAGCAAGCGATGCTCTGCAGACACAGGTACGCTGCTTCATCCAGAGCAAGCGATGCTCTGCAGACACAGGTACTCTGCTTCATCCAGAGCTAGCAAAGCTCTGCAGACACAGGTACGCTGCTTCAACCAGAGCGAGCGATGCTCTGCAGACACAGGTACGCTGCTTCATCCAGAGCAAGCGATGCTCTGCAGACACAGGTACCCTGCTTCATCCAGAGCAAGCGATGCTCTGCAGACACAGGTACGCTGCTTCATCCAGAGCAATCGATGCTCTGCAGACACAGGTACGCTGCTTCATCCAGAGCGAGCGATGCTCTGCAGACACAGGTACTCTGCTTCATCCAGAGCGAGCGATGCTCTGCAGACACAGGTACGCTGCTTCATCCAGAGCGAGCGATGCTCTGCAGACACAGGTACGCTGCTTCATCCAGAGCGAGCGATGCTCTGCAGACACAGGTACGCTGCTTCATCCAGAGCAATCGATGCTCTGCAGACACAGGTACGCTGCTTCATCCAGAGCGAGCGATGCTCTGCAGACACAGGTACTCTGCTTCATCCAGAGCGAGCGATGCTCTGCAGACACAGGTACGCTGCTTCATCCAGAGCGAGCGATGCTCTGCAGACACAGGTACGCTGCTTCATCCAGAGCGAGCGATGCTCTGCAGACACCAGCACTTACCGAGCTGCAGAGACCACGATCCTCTGAAAACCAGCGCTGCCCCAAAAAATTCTTCCTTAAACTCATTAAAAATTAAACATTTCGGTCACAAAAAAACAAAACAAAAAAAAAATGCTGCAACCAAAATAAAAACAAGCACGGCTTCTGTATGATGCGCTCCTGCGGTGGCAGGACGGCTGGTGGTGGCCCCACCAGGCAAGGCAGTCCATAAAGCACCAGAGAGAGAGCGGCGGCACCGAGCCGAAGAGTCTTCCCTCCTGTGTAACAATACGGACTCTCGGGGCCGGCGCAGACACATTTCACACGCTTATCACCGCTTAGTGAATCTCCCCCCGAGTAGGAGGAGACTTCTGGAATTTTCAGCCACGCGTCACATGTATGTGTGTCGCGTGTATATGTAAATTTCACGTGTTAAGGCAGCGCGTGAGAGCGTGGGGTCTGTGTACATGCGCGAGTATCTCTCTTGGCTATAAAGACGTCCTCAGCTTCTAGAAGGCACTTGGTGGCTGTTAATGGCAAAGAGCTGAGCGTGGCACCTTGCTCGGCCGCTGCAGGGAATACGAAGCTGTGATCAGGAAAAGATGCTGCTATGGTCATGTGATTGCGTGGCACGTCACGTGATCGCGTGGCACGTGCGCGGAAACGGGTTACTTCTCCTGCATCTTCTCCAGGATAGGAGCAATCATGTCAAACTTGGGTCTCTTGGCCGGGTCCTCGTTCATGCAGAGCTTCATCAGCTTGCAGATATGGGGCGAGATACCGGGGGGGATGGTGGGACGGAGACCTTCGAGGGACACCTAGAACGCATTACAACGTCACCACCAGGAAACCAAGCAGCCCTGAATCTGTGTACATTAATACCCAACCAAAGGCAGCCCCCGAACCGGCATTCATTTACCGCAAGCCTTCGGCTCCTACTCACCTTCATGCCGATCTCCATGTTTGAGAGGTCAGCGAAAGGAACCTCGCGGGTCACCAGCTCCCAAAGCAAAACAGCAAAGCTCCACATATCGGCGGAGCGACGGTTAATGTCCTCCGGCCGTTTCTGGAGAGCTGGAGATCGGGAAATAAGATAACAGAAGATAACATCTTACACTCCCTCTACTGTATTACCCTCTACCACTCCCACTGGGAGGCTGTTCCACCCACCTACCAATCTCTCATTAAACAAAAACTCCCTTTCCCATCTCAGTCTCCAACCTTCTAGTGTTAGATTCTCTCTCTTGTGCCCCGTCTCTCTCTCTCTCCCACATTCCCTCTCTCCCTACCCCATTCCCTCTCCCCCTCCAGTCTCTCTCCCTCTCCCATTCCATCTCTACCCCCAGTCTCTCTCCCCCTTTCCTCCTAGTCTCTCTCCCCCTCCCATTCCGTCTCTCTCCCCCTCTCCTCCTAGTATCTCTCCTAGTCTCTCTCCCCCTCCCATTCCGTCCCCCCCTCCTCCTAGTCTCTCTCCCCCTCCCATTCCGTCTCTCTCCCCCTCTCCTCCTAGTCTCTCTCTCCCTCCCTTTCCAACGTACTTATTCCACCAGGAACGTCAGCCACGTATTTATTTGTGGAAGATGGAGATTTACCTTCGGGTGCCACCCACGCTGGGCAGTACATCCGGCCCGGGCACTGGAAGGAAAACTTCACGTCGGCCATGCTGATGCGGGCAGTCATATCCTCATCGATCTACAGGAGAAGGAAGGAAAGCGAGAGGCGTGGAGGGAGTGCGTCACGGCAGACAGAAGCACGGACGCGGCCCTTGGGGGAAGCCCCCCACACTCACCATGACGCTGCGGCTGTTCAGATAATGGCGCGGGATGAGGGGCTCCAGCGTGTGAAGGAACGCCATCCCACGGGCAATGTCCAGGGCAAACTTCACGGCCTGGCACTGGTCGACCACCAGATCTGGGGACACAGAGACAGGAAGCGGGCGTCCCGCGTTATCGTCCAGGAGTCTGACGCCGCGGACACTTCCACGAGTATCCAACGCGTCACTTACTGAGATCCCGCTCCCAGACAATACTCACTATACCCCACGATAAACTTTACATTCCCTCACAGGACCCTCATCTCCACGGTAACGATAATATAAATAATACATAACATCAAATGTCACTCCCACTCATCACCCACTGCCACTCACTGGTCCCCTCGTGCAGGACGTTGTATAGAGATCCGTAAGGCATCCAATGAGTAATCACCACGGGCTGTGGAGCGGGAGGCGATTGGCAGGCGCCCAGCACCGGGAGAACATTGGGGTGCGAGAAAATCCTACAGGAAGTGAAGAAGACAAAATGAACGGACATTGGTGGATCGGAGCGGCGGGGGAGAGCGCGGCTGGTCACCGTGTCCTCACCTGAGTTTGGGGTATTCCTCATTGAAATCGCGACTCTTCCTTGTGCTCCAATCCCGTATTCTCAGACACTTGATGATGATGTCATTCCCCTGCCAACGCCCCTTCCACAGCTGACAGCCAATAGGATATTAGGCAATTGGGAGAGAAGAAGGAGTGGATGAGGTAGGAAATATACTGGTCACATAGGGGGGTGTTCGGGGGTACAGTCATATACCGGTCACACAGGGGGGTGTTCGGGGGTACAGTCATATACCGGTCACATAGGGGGGTGTTCTGGGGTACAGTAATATACCAGTCACATAGGGGGGTGTTCAGGGGTACAGTCATATACCGGTCACATAGGGGGGTGGTCAGGGGTACAGTAATATACCGGTCACATAGGGGGGTGTTCTGGGGTACAGTAATATACCGGTCACATAGGGGGGTGTTCGGGGGTACAGTAATATACCGGTCACATAGGGGGGTGTTCGGGGGTACAGTCATATACCGGTCACATAGGGGGTAGCCTCTTACCTCTCCGGAGTGGTTGTCGTTAAGCTTGTGAATCCGCGTTAACTGAGTGTAGTCGATGCCGGCCTGTTTGTTCAGCGTACCGTTCCCTGTGAGGAGGAAGAGGAGGGATGAGAGAGGAGAGAGGACCCTCGCTACCGCCTCACCTCCTAATAGATTGTAAGCTCCTAGAAGCAGGGCCCTCTCTACTGCTCTGCCTCAACGTCTGTTACTCTTATTGTGACAGCGCTATGGAATCTGCTGGCGCTATACAAAGAAATGTCATGCGGGCACTCCGGGGTTTTCATTAACGGGCAGAAGGAAGCTGATGAAGGGCCGACCCCAGTGAGGATCAGCTGAGTAGATCTCAGTAACCCTTAACCCTTTCCTCCCCCACTGTCTCGGGGTAGGACGCAGCGATGCTGCTGAATGTGACCGAGGAGGTTGGGGCAAATAGCGCGGGAGAGGTCCTCACGTGGCCGAGTGCGAGTTGTCCCCTTCCAGAAGGTGTCTTTATAGGGGACTCTGTTCATGTTCTGACCCGACTTCTCCGCGCGATCTGATGGAAGAAAACGATCAACACAATGGGTTACTCAGCGCCAAACCCCCCATTTCCACCCCAAAAATACAACCGTTACTGGATCACCACCGTGCCCGGCGTCAGCGCAACACACACACAATATACCGCGGTCACAACAGCCAGCGCCATCACAATACACACACAATATACCGCGGTCACGACAGCCGGCGTCAGCGCACTACACACAATATACCGCGGTCACGACAGCCGGCATCAGCGCAATACACACACAATATACCGCGGTCACGACAGCCGGCGCCATCACAATACACACACAATATACCGCGGTCACGACAGCCGGCGTCAGCGCAATACACACACAATATACCGCGGTCACGACACCTGCCGTCAGCGCAATACACACACAATCTACGTGGTCACGACAGCCGGCGTCAGCGCAATACACACAATATACCGCGGTCACGACAGCCGGCGTCAGCGCAATACACACAATATACCGCGGTCACGACAGCCGGCGCCATCACAATACACACACAATATACCGCGGTTACGACAGCCGGCGTCAGCGCAATACACACACAATATACCGCGGTCACGACAG
This sequence comes from Spea bombifrons, assembly GCF_027358695.1. Classification (NCBI taxonomy): domain Eukaryota; kingdom Metazoa; phylum Chordata; class Amphibia; order Anura; family Pelobatidae; genus Spea; species Spea bombifrons. The sequence continues at coordinate 141,299,145 of NC_071088.1, read as the reverse complement.
CCGGCGTCAGCCCAATACACACAATATACCGCGGTCACGACAGCCGGCGTCAGCGCAATACACACAATATACCGCGGTCACGACAGCCGGCGTCAGAGCAATACACACACAATATACCGCGGTCACGACAGCCGGCGTCAGCGCAATACACACACAATATACCGCGGTCACGACAGCCGGCGTCGGCGCAATACATACAATATACCGCGGTCACGACAGCCGGCGTCAGCGCAATACACACAATATACCGCGGTCACGACAGCCGGCGTCAGAGCAATACACACACAATATACCGCGGTCACGACAGCCGGCGTCAGCGCAATACACACACAATATACCGCGGTCACGACAGCCGGCGTCGGCGCAATACATACAATATACCGCGGTCACGACAGCCGGCGTCAGCGCAATACACACAATATACCACGGTCACGACAGCCGGCGTCAGCGCAATACACACTATATTCCGCGGTCACGACACCCGGCGTCAGCGCAATACACACACAATATACCGCGGTCACGACAGCCGGCGTCAGCACAATACACACACAATATACCGCGGTCACGACAGCCAGCGCCATCACAATAGACACACTATATACTGTGGTCACGACAGCCGGCGTCAGCGCAATACACACACAACATACCGCGGTCACGACAGCCGGCGTCAGCACAATACACACACACACTATACCGTGGTCACGACAGCCGGCGTCAGCGCAATACACACAATATACCGCGGTCACGACAGCCGGCGTCAGCGCAATACACACAATATACCGCAATCACGACAGCCGGCGTCAGCACAATACA